>NC_089806.1:9090745-9135745 GCF_029633855.1 Hoplias malabaricus
ACCCTCCTGAATTCAGTTCCCTATAATAGGGCACTATATAGTGAATAATATAAGGAATAGTGAATAGGGAGCCATTTCGGACACAGGGTAGGACTTTATCCTCCTTGCACCCTTGTAAAGCCTCTGGGTGAAGTCCGAGTCAGCGCATGTGAGATTGGTGCGGGAAATGTTCCGGAGTTTCTCCTGCACGCGCTACGCCTAGAGCACGTGTTTCATTTCCCGCTGCGAGGGTGAGGTGCATGTGTGAACGACCATTCTGGGACATCTCTGGACCTAATACTCCAGAATTTCTTTAAAAATACTCAGAATTTCATGTGTGAAAGAGGCATAGATAATTGTGTTTCACTGTCTAACTCTAAACATGAAGTATATGATTAAAAATCAGTAAACGTATCAGTGACATCAGCACAAATGCACCGTGTGCTTGAGAAACCCTGTTTGAAGATCCAGGTTGGATGAGCTGTGTATGCACCTGTGGTTGGCCTGGTTGGCCACCAGAGGTCGCAGGTCTTAAATCTTGGCTAATGTATGAGTACAGTGGTTGAGATTTGGAATGCAATGACCTCTAGTGGCTGGGGAGATGTACTACAATAACACAGATAGGGACTACAAGGAATGCCTAGGGCACCTTTAAACGTCCTGTGTGGATAGGAGTGTGTGTACTGTGTTTTTTTTCTGCCGTGTGGTGTACCCTTTTTGTGAAGGTCGGTGAATATGTGATGCTCTGTGATGGAACCTTGCACCAAGTGCAGTTACAGAAAGTGAAGGGTGTATAGAGGGTGCATACTCATGAGAACCCCTTAATCTGTAAATGTGTAAATGTTGTTCACAACCACTATGAAGATAAGCATATGATGTTTTATAAAAGTGCTCATATTCTGTGTTTATAGCTTTGTAGATGCCATTTTCTCTCGTCTGTCTAAAAAATACTAAGCCCCTACATATTCATAGCTGTAATAAGGGACTCTCTCACTCAGTCTTTCTGCTGAAAGGTAAGAACCACAGCTTTCCCACCATAGACATGCAGACAAAATATGTACTCCTTTATTGAACTTTGTGGTTATATCAGTGTGTGTTAAATACAGTTTTAACATGACCCTCTGTGGTGTGCAGGTTACAACAATAGCAGTGTCCCTGTATCTCAAAGACCATAGCCCCACTTCACACCTGGTCATTTCATGAGATTAGTATGTGAGCTGAATACGTGATAAGAATGTACCCACGTGCATTTACACTTGTTTGTCAAAAGCACGTCTGGTTAGACACTTTAAAATCTGAATGCTATGCGGTGCGTAATATGTACATCTAGTCCATGTATGCAAATCAGCTCTAATTAGACTCCTCACAGTCTGTTGTATTGTATTGGGGGGATGACATTTATCTGGATATATTCCTGATACTCCAAACCCATGCCGTGACCAGGTGTGAATGGGGTCTTAGTTGTGTGCGTGTTAACACATTATAGTGCCCATGTGTGTCTACATCAATGACACTGGGAAACAAAGCTTCTACAGTGGCAACATAAATACAAACCCATCTTTCGTAGGCCTTTACAATTCTGAGCCCCTTCCCCCTGATTATTCACGTACTCTATTTGATTAAGAGTTTGAGTGCAGTTTGCTCATCCTTAAACAAACACATACGTCAGTATTCAGCAAACATATACATCAGCTTTCCAGAGTACACCCATATTCCCCTCAGAGTCATTCCAGGAAATAAGTGCTATTCACATCCACAACTTTCAGCAGAATGCACAGGCAGCACAAACGTGTTCCAAGCTCAGATATCTGTCATTTTAATGGAAGATAGCAATTTTAGGAAAATATTACATCATAATCATAAAATATCAGAATTATTTAATGTCATACTTTAGCTAAAACCTTGTATCACATGAAATATTTAAATGATCAGAGATCAAAACCTGGTGAATTTACATTCCAATCTGTCACTTCGACTGGATACTTATATAAAATCCCCCTTCAGTTTTAGCATGTCCGTGCTGTATTGTTTACACACTGCAAGCCGTATCAGGAGCTAAATAAGCAGTCGAAATCATGGCTGAGCATTTCTACGTTGAAACTGCAGTCTTTCACAAGAGTGTCAAAGATACAGTTTCAGACAGCCAGGGTTTCTTACATCATAAGCCTAAGGAACCAATCCCATCAGCTTGTGTTTTGTGAGCGGCAGAGGGGTGGATGGAGAGGGAGGCAGGCCCTAATTTCAAATTCATTCATTCATTATCTGTAACCCTTATCCAATTCAGGGTCGCGGTGGGTCCAGAGTCTACCTGGAATCATTGGGCGCAAGGCGGGAATACACCCTGGAGGGGGCGCCAGTCCTTCACAGGGCATTCACTCACACCTACGGACACTTTTGAGTCGCCAATCCACCTACCAACGTGTGTTTTTGGACTGTGGGAGGAAACCGGAGCACCCGGAGGAAACCCACGCAGACACAGGGAGAACACACCACACTCCTCACAGACAGTCACCCGGAGGAAACCCACGCAGACACAGGGAGAACACACCACACTCCTCACAGACAGTCACCCGGAGGAAACCCACGCAGACACAGGGAGAACACACCACACTCCTCACAGACAGTCACCTGGAGGAAACCCACGCAGACACAGGGAGAACACACCACACTCCTCACAGACAGTCACCTGGAGCGGGAATCGAACCCACAACCTAGAGCTGTGTGACTACGACACTACCTGCTGCGCCACCGTGCCGCCCTAATTTCAAATTCATAAATCTGTAATGAATTAAACTCATGGTGCACATCTAAGTTTTTACATTTAAGACCATGTCTGCGTGGGTTTCCTCCGGGTGACTCTCTGTGCGGAGTGTGGTGTGTTCTCCCTGTGTCTGCGTGGGTTTCCTCCGGGTGACTGTCTGTGAGGAGTGTGGTGTGTTCTCCCTGTGTCTGCGTGGGTTTCCTCCGGGTGACTGTCTGTGAAGAGTGTGGTGTGTTCTCCCTGTGTCTGTGTGGGTTTCCTCCGGGTGACTGTCTGTGAGGAGTGTGGTGTGTTCTCCCTGTGTCTGTGTGGGTTTCCTCCAGGTGACTGTCTGTGAGGAGTGTGGTGTGTTCTCCCTGTGTCTGCGTGGGTTTCCTCCGGGTGACTGTCTGTGAGGAGTGTGGTGTGTTCTCCCTGTGTCTGCGTGGGTTTCCTCCGGGTGACTGTCTGTGAAGAGTGTGGTGTGTTCTCCCTGTGTCTGTGTGGGTTTCCTCCGGGTGACTGTCTGTGAGGAGTGTGGTGTGTTCTCCCTGTGTCTGTGTGGGTTTCCTCCAGGTGACTGTCTGTGAGGAGTGTGGTGTGTTCTCCCTGTGTCTGTGTGGGTTTCCTCCGGGTGACTGTCTGTGAAGAGTGTGGTGTGTTCTCCCTGTGTCTGTGTGGGTTTCCACTGGGTGACTGTCTGTGAGGAGTGTGGTGTGTTCTCCCTGTGTCTGCGTGGGTTTCCTCCGGGTGACTATCTGTGAGGAGTGTAGTGTGTTCTCCCTGTGTCTGTTTGGGTTTCCTCCGGGTGCTCCGGTTTCCTCCCACAGTCCAAAAACACACGTTGGTAGGTGGATTGGTGACTCAAAAGTGTCCGTAGGTGTGAGTGTGTGAGTGAATTTGTGTGTGTCTGTGTTGCCCTGTGAAGGACTGGCGCCCCCTCCAGGGTGTATTCCTGCCTTGCGCCCAATGGTTCCAGGTAGGCTCTGGACCCACCGCGACCCTGAACTGGATAAGGGTTACAGATAATGAATGAATGAATTCTGATTGTTTGTAGGGGTTTAATCGATGACTGAGGGGGACTTCATAGAGAAATATAGCTGAAATATTTACTGATGTAAATATGCAATCTAATTTTGACAGAAGTAATGTGTAAATTGCAGGTTTATTTTTTCAGGATCAGTAATATTTCACTGTTATATTCTAACGTCTCTTTATTGAAACTGGACAAGCACAGGTTTCTTAACATGAAACATTTTTAAAATGTTCATGGCACTGATCTCCAGGAATGACTCTTTAATGCCTTTCACAACATACAGCCATCACCATATCATCAGACTTACTTAAACATAAAATCACTTACAATATACAGGGGGTCATTCTCTGACCTCTCATTCACTTCTCCAGGAACACACTGGAGGGTTATTTACAGTCCTGGAATATAGAAACAAAACAAAACAATACACCAAGCCATGGCAGTGGATTTTTATCTTTGTAGACAACCTAGAAATGTTTCTTTTTATTTTAAAGCCAAAGATGAACTCAAATGTAATTGACCTTTATTATAACCGTCTATCGTTGATTCTACCATTCATTATAATCAATACAGATTATCATTTATTTTCATTAAAGCAGCAATCAGTCCTTTGCTCCAATAATTCTTCTTCACATTATACTATAGCTGTTATACTGACACCTAGTGACCTGGATGTATTAGAGATTACTGCCATGTGGGAGACCCACTCTGTGGAGAATATAGAAAACTGTGAAAATAATAAATAATAACCGTTCCTAATGTTTGTTTACTACTTTATTAGGGTTTGACTGATTGCTCCTTTAAGCAGCCTTTTTCCACAATACAGTTGTGTAGTGTCCAGACCCTTTGTGCATATATCCATCCCACATTCGTGTGTTGTTAGCAGTGCTCCAGAGGTGAAAATCAGTGCTGTGCTGACCCTTGCACAGTGGGGGATCTGACCGCAGAGCTCCGTATCTGAGCTGTAGAGACTTTCATGGCCTCAGCCCTGAAGCACAGTCTCAGCGAGGCTCTATTGTCATGTGGAGCACAACATTTTCTGTGAAAACAAGGACAGTGAATAGACAAAATTTCTATGGCCTCTGTTTAATGTTTACTTATAGATACGAAAGATACTGTGCAGTTATTAATGCTGCTGACCAGTGGAGTGTAAATTAGACCCCAGGTGTCTCTTCTCATCCTCAAACCTGTTGCTGCAGGTATTCATTACAACAAAGGAGTCCAGCTGATTGATGTTTGAAGAACGGAATCAGTTGTGTTCCTTTGGTTTTAGAATGAAAACCTGCAGCCACACCAGCCCTGTTTGTGTGACCATTTGCACCATTGTGTTCAGCTCTTAGCCAATTGCAATGGTCGCTAAAATCTCTTTCCTTTGTCAGGAAGAACTTGTCAGAACAAACCGGCAGTGGCAGTATAATGATTACAATTGTTAGACTGAAACTCTAGACTTATTTGTGTTGTACTGGATGGAGCTCCATCCCACCAGAGAACACAGCTCCAATGTGGAACCTAGACTCCAAGGTTGAAGTATTTCTTTGGCCTAATCCTGAGATTGAGCTTAGTGTCTGTAAGGTATTGTCCAGAACATAACTGTAATTTGATTCAAAATGTGGAACTGCCCTGTGTTTGTCATATACGTGATTTTTCACATTTAAACAGTACTGTGTGAGTTTTAGGCACCAGACATAAATATACAGGGGTTGGACAATGAAACTGAAACACCTGGTTTTAGACCACAGTAATTTATTAGTACGGTGTAGGGCCTCCTTTTGCGGCCAATACAGCGTCAATTCGTCTTGGGAATGACATATACTGGTCCTGCACAGTGGTCAGAGGGATTTGAAGCCATTCTTCTTGCAGGATAGTGGCCAGGTCTCTACGTGATGCTGATGGAGGAAAACGTTTCCTGACTCGCTCCTCCAAAACACCCCAAAGTGGCTCAATAATATTTAGATCTGGTGACTGTGCAGGCCATGGGAGATGTTCAACTTCACTTTCATGTTCATCAAACCAGTCTTTCACCAGTCTCGCTGTGTGTATTGGTGCGTTGTCGTCCTGATACACGGCACCGCCTTCAGGACACAGTGTTTGAACAATTGGATGCACATGGTCCTCCAGAATGGTTCGGTAGTCCTTGGCAGTGACGCGCCCATCTAGCGCAAGTATTGGGCCAAGGGAATGCCACGATACGGCAGCCCAAACCATCACTGATCCACCCCCATGCTTCACTCTGGGCATGCAACAGTCTGGTGGTACGCTTCTTTGGGGCTTCTCCACACCGTAACTCTCCCGGATGTGGGGAAAACAGTAAAGGTGGACTCACCAGAGAACAGTACATGTTTCACATTGTCCACAGCCCAAGATTTGCGCTCCTTGCACCATTGAAACCAACGTTTGGCATTGGCACGAGTGACCAAAGGTTTGGCTACAGCAGCCCGGCCGTGTGTATCGACCCTGTGGGGCTCCTGAAGGACAGTTCTGGTGGAAACAGGAGAGTTGAGGTGCACGTTTAATTCTGCCGTGATTTGGGCAGCCGTGGTTTTATGTTTTTTGGACACAATCCGGGTCAGCACCCGAACATCCCTCTCAGACAGCTTCCTCTTGCGTCCACAGTTAATCCTGTTGGATGTGTTTCCTCCTTCTTGGTGGTGTGCTGATATTACCCTGGATACCGTGGCTCTTGATACATCACAAAGACTGTCTTGGTCACAGATGCGCCAGCAAGACGTGCACCAACAATTTGTCCTCTTTTGAACTCTGGTATGTCAACCATAATGTTGTGTGCATTGCAATATTTTGAGCAAAACTGTGCTCTTACCCTCTGCTAATTAACCCTTCACACTCTGCTCTTACTGGTGCAATGTGCAATTAATGAAGATTGTCCACCAGGCTGCTCCAATTTAGCCATTAACCTCCCACACTACAATGACAGGTGTTTCAGTTTCATTGTCCAACCCCTGTAAATATGCACAGGGTTTTATAAGTTAGGAGTGTATCTGAGTACAATAATCACAAGGAAATATATCTGAAAAGAAGTATTTCTAGCTACGTACATCCCAACTATTCTGCTGAGCAAAATCTCTGGTATTTGGACTTAAAAACCGATCTCGTTTTTGTCGTTGTGGATCTGTAGATTTTAAAGGTGCTGTAAGTCATATCTCCTTGAATCAGATTCAGTAATCCAGTCACAGGACAGTGACCCCACTGAGTCAATTGTGCTCCACTGTGGGAATGCCTTCTGAAACGTCTAAACACCATACACATATTCTCTAGTGAGTCTGCTGATTTAATATGAACAGACCTAATCAGCTTACAAACCCCAAAGGCTAAAGCAGTTGGATCTTGGGAGTAAAACCTCACATTCTTATGAGTTAACTTTATAATGCATAATTCGTTTAGAGCAAATCAGCGATTTCGGTCACGAGCAGTGTTTGGAAGATCAAAGGATGTTAATGGATGGGAAAAGATTAGGAATTGATGGGTGAGTTTAGATTTGGTGATGATGATGATGATGTTGGTGATGAAATAAGCAGCTGCCTTTGATGAATCCCCTCATCCTCATTCCAGCAGATTATTCTGTTCCTTTAATGAGACTTGATACAAACACCACACTCCATTGCAAAGGCTTATTTTTTTTCTTACAGTGAATGTACTGCTTATGAAAGAAACGCTTACCCACAACGGGACCAGTGCTTAGACATTATCACTTCCTTACCTCATTCATCAGTAGTCAGGACTCCCAGAGGACCCTCTATGAGCAGGCACTATTGAGCGACTATTCTCTGTAACACTGAGTTTCTTTTTTAAGATGCTCCCACCATTGGTCACCCTTTCAGATGTTAAGCTCATCTGTTGCTGCACAGTAAGTGTTAATTATCTTCTAGTTTCTGTTCAGAGGATGGTCCAACTGAGTTGACTCTATGTTTCTGAAGTGTTTAAAAACTCTAACAGCACCGCTGTGTCTGATCCACTTGGTCCAGCACAACAAACAACAACATCCCACAAGAACATGTGTTCCTCCAGTGTAAAGTAGCCAACAGTTTTGTTGAAAAAATGCATGTCTGGGTAGAATAAATGTCTTTCCAGCTGTTTCACTGTGGCGATCAGTCCACTGTTTCTGTGATCCAGTTTAGAAACGCAACCCTGAGCCAGGGGAACAGGAGATGAACCCAGCACGGACCATGTTCCTGAGTTCTTGGAGCTCTGCCCTCACACGGTAATTTGTCTGGCTCCCAGATGCTTTATGGAGTGCAAAAGGATCCTAAGACACTTCTGAAACTCACGTCTCTGGTGTTGCGCTCACATTAATCAACAGAGGGTTCCGTCATCTGGTCATATTTGGTTACTGACGCATTAGAAGAGGGACATGATTTTCAAATTAGAGTTCTGGCTGCGGAGCGTGACTTTCAGAACTGTTAAAACGTGATGAAATGAATGATTAGGACTCAGCAGATGTTTGCGCCTAACGTCACACTCGGACAATCTTTCCCTTGGCCTCAATGGAAAGTCGTTTGTTCCCTATACAGTCCAAGACCAGAGGGTGGTGTAGTAGAACCAAGCACCAAGAATTCATCCCCATTCAGAAGTGATGAGCAAGAGAAGCCTGCTTTAAGAATAGACTTTTTGAATGTATTTGTAGATGCCCTCATGACCGTATAAGGACATCTGGTTTTAAGCAGCTATTCACTATGAGAAAAATGAATGAAGTTTCTGAGAAATGTGGTGAATAAAACTATTCTAAACATCACATTTTGTTAATTGTGTACATTTTCTTTTTGTGAAAGATTCGAAACATGAACAATGCTAGCTACACTGCAAAAAATGAAAACTAAGCAAGTAAAATTGACTAAAATCTAGTCTAAATATCTAGTATCACTCATTTGGAAATTGTTGTAAGAATATAACAAGATTATTTAACTTATTTCTAACTTATTTTTACCTGTTTTAAATCATTTTACCTACAGAAAGTGTCTTATTCCATTGGCAGATATTTTTTCTTAATTCAAGAATTAACATAAAATGATGCTTAGAAGAAGCAAAAATATCTGCCAATGGAATAAGACACTTTCTGTAGGTAAAATGATTTAAAACAGGTAAAAATAAGTTAGAAATAAGTTAAATAATCTTATTATATTCTTACAACAATTTCCAAATGAGTGATACTAGATATTTAGACTAGATTTTAGTCAATTTTACTTGCTTAGATTTCATTTTTTGCAGTGTAGTGTGAACAGAAATGACATTAAACTCAAACCGCCAAAGCAACTTAACATCTTTAATGAAACTCACAGGTTCAGCTGGGGTATTTTTGATGTGGTTGCTGGTGTTATGATCTCAAATAAAAAATGTAACAGTGTTAGCTTTCATGTAGCAACACTTTAATTTAGATTCTTTACCAAAAGTTTATAACTCGAATTTAGAGAAGACTTTAAATATGGCAAAATGTATCTGTTTTAAACGTTGTTTACTACATGGTTGTTGTTTTTTCACGTTTTCCAGAGAAAACCAGACTAAACTAAGTAAATTTGGGTACAGAATGATTCAATGTGTTGAGAGTAAGTTTCCCTTTTTATGATCCTGAGACACTGGACACACCATTTGGTAAAAGCCACTGATCTTGATGATTAATGGTGACGAGCGTGTTACGTGAAGCATTTTAATGTAAAGCAGATCTATTACTTTTGCAGTGATGCATGCTCTTTTAAAGATGAGACAATTAAGTACAGCATTATGGATCATGTTACACTATATGGAGGCTTCATGATAAACTTTCACAGTAACACTTCAGTACACCGGACATTGTAATGCCCTTATAGTGCCTTATTAATCATTAATAGTTATAACTGGCTGCTCACAACTATTTATTAAACAGCAACTAGTCGGAATGAACCATTATCTAAAGAGCTTTAATTTGTAGAACAGTGAGGTCCACAAGTCCAAAGTCATGGTGTTATTAAGCTTAAACAAAACCAATTAGTTGCTAATTAGCTAGCGGCTAGTTCATAATTTACATTAACTAAGGTGAATTAAGAAACTTAAAAGACCTTATATTACTTGAGATTTGAGTCTATAAGAATGTCTTCATGAATTAAATTTATATTAAATACACCTTTTTAAAGAAGGTATTAAACATAAGCTGTTGTTAGCGTGCTAAATTAATTAGCTTAACTGTCCCTGGCTTAGATTAATTCACCCTGATTCTAGTTTAAATAAGCAGTTAAAAATTCCACTTCCACCTTAATGAGGACACTATAAAGGCATAAGCCATCGCCTACAGTGCTGTACTGAAGTGTTTTTTCAACAGATTCTCTGATATAAATATGGTACGACATCCAAATAAAGGCAATACAAGAAAATACAAAGCTGAAAACAAACACAAAAATATCAGTTTATTGACTCTCGACAGGAGCAAATCAAAAATCAAAAATGGCAGATTATATTAAATATTATATTTGCATTTTTTCCTGGAAACCTCCACAAGCAGCTCTCATATCAAACAAAACAGGAGTGAAATGATAAATGGAAAGAGCTTCAGAGAAGAACCCAGCTGAGGGGTTAGTAACACAGTGCTCTAGTAGCGGAAGAGGATGACGCATTCAAGCTGGAGAAAAAAAACGTGCAGAGATGTGGTATTCGTTCATTCATTCAGTATTTACATAAAAGGGACCTTAGAGACTTTATATATTTACAATCGCTTTTTAAACTGATTATTAACAGTGGAGAACAAGCACTGTAAATACTGATGTTTTGACTTAAGGCGTAACTTACCTGGCTGCTTTCAAATTTGAGTCAGACGACTGATAAAAAGAATCTGTGACTTTTGACTCTGTTCCTATTATGTCAGGTTATAATTAGAGATTCATTCATTCACTCATTCACACATTCAACCATCTTCTGTAACGGCTTCTTCGTGATCTGGGTAGTGTACCAAAAATCATTGGGCGCGAGGGCACCCCGTCAATCACAGATTAGAAGTTTAAGTGACTCAAATTTGAAGGCAGTGCAGTAACTAACTTAAGTTCAAACATTATAGAGGTGGCACAGTGCTGTTTCTTTTTTGTAAGTTGTATGATATTCAGTAGTGTTTAGGGTAATTCTGTGGTAACGTTACACACGGCCGTGTTAAACCCATCGTGTCAGTGCGGCTGTTGCCGGACTCTCAGCACTTTCCCGCTGTGGTGGATATCGAGCTGAACACTGCAGACTTTCTCAGTTCAATTTTCATTGACTGACTCTCAGAGCGAGACTCTAGTCTGGACACTGTGGCTAGGCCCAGCACTGCTTTGCCTGTTTTCGTACCTTTAGACACAGGGATTCGCGTGGCTGCTGGACGAGGGGACTGCACATCTGTCCCGGACTGAGGCAGAGACACAGGGAAGAGAAGAGAAAGAAAATGCTCAGGGTTTTGTTATACATATTTTATAATAATTAGCTTTTACTGAGTTCAATAAACATTTTTGAGAGAGCCCACTATCTATCTAGTACAAGGTGAAACTTTTAGTCATTGACCACTGCAAATCCCCAGTGTCACAACTTGGAATCACTGTCAAGGGGTAATGCAAGTTTTATGTAACCAGCAATATTCATTCACAAAACTTTGATCACATTTAAAAACACTGTCGTTCTGACAGTGATGGCATATTCCTTACAGTGAAAGACCTTCATTTACACACTGTGGTCCAAGACCAGACTTACTCTCAGTGTTTTGAACTGGTCCAGAATATTATTAGGAATTAAACAGACATTTAAATCTTGTTAAAAAGCCAATCTACAATTTTCTCATAATTTCCGTATAAGATCTGGTTCAGAGTGCTGGGATGTGAAATTCATCAAGTGGAATTCATCTTTAAAGATGGCAAGCCCTTTCAATTCATATGCAATCTTCCTTCTTTTGGATTTTAAATGAGTGCAAGCATTCCTCCCAGTTCTGCCATATTATCTGCAGTTATGGAAAAGGATGGCCATCTATGATACCACTGAATTCATCAGAGCTGGCATACTTTGAAGTTGTTTTAACAGTTGTTTTATGGTCTAATACCATAACGTTTCAAAGGGGGTTGGTTTTCGGATGTACATATGATCCAACAGCCAGATTAAATGTTAAAAACACATGGCCAAAGGTTTGTATACACACCTTTCAATGGATCATTTTCTCTGCTTTGAGGTGCACGTGTAACAGACACACGTCGGTTGAAAAAGGGACATCAAACATGAGCTCGAAGGGTATAATATTTCCCTGTATGTACCTCCATTCGTTATCTTTGGGTTGAGGATAACTCAACATCGGTACCTGACTTCACTAATGCTCTTAGTCAAATAAAACACAGCATTGTTCCAGTACCTAGTGTAAGAACCTAGCTCCCAGCAGTGTAGAGACCGTCGCAGTAACAAAAGGGGATAAACATCCTAAAAACTATACTACAATTCAGAAGAAACGATGCAGGAGGTGTCTACAAGTCTTTGGCCATATATGTATATACAAACCCCCTCCACTTAACTCCTCTCAGTTAGCTATAGTGTTTGTTTTAGTAGAGGGCCTCATTCCTCCAGGATGTTCATGTTAGCTCACTCCTGATCTGGAGCCACTGTGAGGTGCTGGTCAAACAGTTCACGTCAATTTCAAAACAGGGTGAAAGGGAGGGGCTTGGTCAGTCGGTGCCAGGTGAAGCGGAGATGACCTCTTTTGGGAGGGCTGGGCATAACAGTCCATTCCAGTGTTAGCTAAAGGGGAACTCCACCTGTATTTCTACATTTCTGCGTAATTCAATTTTTGAGATGTAAACAAAGTCACTCAGAGTGTTTTTAATGTGAAATGGCTGATTGTAGAAACCGGTAGGAACCAGGAGTCATGCTGTAGCCCTTTTATTTACTCTTCACAGCCATGTGAACCCACATGTGTTTCCTGTATATTTATAAGTAATATCAGAAATGGTAAACCACTGGGTTTGTATTAAATCTCCATGTTCCCTTCCATCATGAATGTATTTAAATGTATATCAATATTAGTCAATACCTAATGTAAAACAACTCCAGAGTCAGGCAGTGTATTCATATCGGTTTCACAAAAAATTCCTGTGAGAAGCAGGGCTGTCCCGAATGGCGTTTTAGGGCTTTGGAGGTTCAGCTGTAATATTCTGGTAATGTTCTAACATTTGAGCTCAAAGGGGGTGCTGTTGCATTTGGTTTTCATTCAGAAAATCCATGTTCAATGCCACTTTTCTCTCCCTAACGCTCTCCTCGCTAACCCATACATAATCTGCCATACACGAGTTAACTATCAGTGGCAATGTTTACACTGTAATTCATTTCTTATACAGAAATACAGAAACGTTCTGGAGTTCTCCTTTAAAAGTCAGGTTAGGAAATGGTTTTAACTGATCTATACCTGGACAGTGAGTTATCTAGGGAGCAGACGCCCCCTGATATCATTTTGAAACATTTCAGAAGCAACTGTAATGTAGAAGATTACATATGATTATGCTGTTTAGCGTAATCTGAAATCACACATTTTTATTAATTGCTGAACAGCTACAAAACTTCATCTCAGTAAGAGTCACTCACCACAGACTGGGTAGGTCTGGAGGGTGCAGAAGTGATGGGGGTGATGGTGATGCTGCTGGTCATTTTTCCAGGGGCGGTTTTCCCAGTGGAGGTTTGTCGAGGTGAGCGTAGGACAGTCCCAGTAGACATCTCTTTGCTTTCTGCCATCACACTCAAAGGCCTCATTGTGACAGTGTGTGGACTGCTGCCGGCATCTTGCGTCCTCTTGAACTGCGAACCCAAGTGGATGTGAATTTTGTTGTCCTCCGTCGTTATGATGCTGGAGTTGGAGTTGTATTTCCGGATCGGGGTGGGCACCGTCTGCTTCTCTGGGGTCACTTTAAACACGGCTCGACCCGTGGTAACCTCCTGAGACTCTGAGGCGACAGACAATGGGGTCACAGGACTGGTACTGACTGTGATGACTGAGACAGGGGAAAGAGGACTATCTGAGAACAAGCAATTGTTTCCTTCTGGGGACTTGGCTCTGGAAATGGTGGTAATGGTCACTGGAGACTTGGTCCTCTCCGGTCCACCGTGTGCACTCTTTGGGGACACTGTAGTGGGCTTTGGGACTATAGTGATCCGAGGCTTCTGTAGCCCCAAAGTTGGGATGATGGTGGTGCTCGAGAAGAAGTCCTCAGCTCGAGGGCTGGTGATCTCTAAAGTTGCAGTGCTGTTCTGATGATCTGGAGTCACTCTGATATGCAACGGCTGCCCGGGTTTTGGGGACATGGTCAGCTCAGATGATGCATCCCCGTTAATCTTATGGGTTGCCTTGTCTAAGCCATCTTGCGCATCATTAATCCCATCTTTCTTCTTCATCCACGGAATCCAGGACTTTCTCATACTTAGCTCTGTCACTGCCGGTGGGTATCGGTCCAGCACTGCAGGTTTCTTGAGGCCTTTCTGCCTCAAATTGTTCATGACATGATTTTCTTCCAGAACTGATTTCCTTATGAAAACTGCTGGAGTTTCCTCCTCAACTATTTCATTACTTTCCACATCTGTCTGCACAGCTGTTGAAGTAAGGGGGATGTCCACCATCCTCCTTCCATTCATGCTTGGCCTTAGTGCTCGACTGTAGCGCTTGGTGACCTCTAATTCCTTGGTGAGGTTTACGATCTGTTGGCTCATGCTTTTCTTTCTGTCCTCTTCTTCAATTAACCTCTGCTGGAGAACCGTGTAATCGACCTGAAGCTGAGACAACTGGTCCTCCTTGTTCATCAGTTCATGAATCTTCTCCTTGAGGGCTAAGACATCTGCCTGCAAATCTCTGGTTCTGGCTTCTTCCATCTTGCACCTCAATCTCAGCTCAGCCTCTTGGCTCACAGCCTCGCCCTTTTCGATTGCCTTGTTTCTGGCAATCTGCATCTTCATTTCCTCCAGGAGCTGAGAAAGGGCATTGGCCTTGTCCTGTTCTGTTCTGAACTTCTTTTCAAGCATGTCATACTCGTCCTCTGTCTTCATTAAATCACCTTCCACGACTTCAAGCTGTTTCAGGCGGTTCTTCAGCCTCTCGATCTCTTCCGTTAACTCCTTAACCTTGTTATCTTCATTAGAAAAACTAGCCTTGTCCGCCTCCGCTCTAATCCTTGTTTTTCTTTCGGTCTCTTCCAAAAAGTCCATCCTTTTCTGCATGAGGTTGACCTTTGTGCTGAGATCCTTTCGCTTCTCCTCTTCACTTGCAAGTCTGCTCCTCAGCTCCTCTTTTTCCTTTGCAAGGGTGGACACTTTCGTCTCCATCTCCGACTTCAGTTTCAAGAGCTTTTTGCTCTCTTCGATCAGTTTCTCCGTGACCTCCGTCACCTTGCATTGCTCGGCCTTAAGCCTCTTGCTCAAGTCTTCACTCTTCTGCTCTTCTTGTTTGATTCTCTCTGCCATGTTCTTCCTCTCATCGACTAGTATTACAGTAAAGGACTTCAGCTTTGTCAGATCATCCTTCAAGCTAACTTCAGCCTTTTCGAGCCTCGACTCTGAACTCTCAAGGTCTTTAACACGGTTTCTAACTGTGTCAAGCTCCTTGGCTAAGTTCCTCGCCATATTCTTCTCTCGTTCAAGGTTGGTGTGGAGTAGAGCACACTCTGACTTGCTCACATTAAAAGCTCCCTCAAGTTTCTCCAGGTCCACCATCCTTTTCTGTAGCTTTTCAATTTCGAGTTTCAGCTCACGGCTGTGGTTCTCCTCATCTTGGAGCTTCCTCCTCAGCTCCTTGCACTGTGCTTCTGTTTTCGTGATCTCTTCATCCTTCCCCTCCATCTCGAGGACTCTCTTACGCAGGTTCTCCAGCTCTGACATGAGGCTGGAGTTTCCACATTCTCCCCTGCTGATTTTGTCCCGGAGCTCTTGCAGATCCTCCTCAGATTTCTGAAGAGTCTTGTTGCTGTCCTCAAGCTCCTCAATTCTCCGGGACAGATTCGCCAGCTTCGTGCGTAACTGTCGGCTCTGTGCCTCCTGACCGGAGAGCTTCGCGGTCATTTCCTCGTGTTCCTGGGCAAACTTGGAAGCCTTCTGTCCTAACTCCAACTCCAGCTTCTGAATCCTCTGACTCTCTTCTTTGGATTTGCTGGAGACGCTCTCAAGCTGTTGTTCTTTCACCTGCAGATTTTTGTTGAGGTCCTGGATCTTCTGGCTTTGCTGATCAATCTGGTCAATATGCAGCTGCCTCTCATCCACCAGCATCAGCGCAAAGGACTTGAGCTTCACCAGCTCATCTCTCACCTTCTCCAGCCGTCGGCTGTGGTCCTTGTCCTTACGAGCTTGGTACGCCTTCTCCTGCTCCAGAAGTCTTTTCAGTCTGGCAGAAACACAGGCAAAAATAGAAAATTGGATTAAACTGACAGTGAATTCTCTTTCACAGAGGCAGCGCTGCAAAAGAAAAGGGCTCTGTGTGCAATCATAAAGCAGTTTATAGAGATTACAGACATGAAGGTCAAGGCTATGAACATGACACCAATCATATATAGCGCTGACACACCCCAAGTAAAACTTTAACTAACATCCAAGTCGGTCTTTCTTAGCATTTTGACTAAAGCAACAAGGAGCACAACATCCTCCAAAAGGTTTTTCTTTAAACCTCACATTTATCAAGAAAAATTTACACAGATCATCTTCATACATTTCATTTTCAGTTGAAATGACCAGTACCAGGGCAGAAAGCACGTCTCACTAAATAAATAATATAACTTCTTGAGTATGTTGTGCATTCACACTTTCCCTTTTTTTGCAGGGATATTTACCTGACTCCCTAAGCCCTGACTGAGAAGTTGAATTTATTTTCTCATAATCCAAGTAACCCCCAAACACTTTCAGTGAGGTTAGAAGTCTGGACTGAGGTTTCTTGGGAAGAAGAGATACCCATTTGTAATGGAGCCATCTACATGTCCCAGAGTGTTTCACATTCACACCCACTGACAATCTGATGAGACTTGACTTTTATCCACCTAGAACTGCTCTTTGTTCACTTGAACCTCACTATAATAACACAGCTCTTGCACTCAGAACATGATGTTACAGACTATTGTACACTCACCGTACCTTCATCATCGTTTATTCATGCTGCTCTTTGTTTAGTCACTGCTTTGTGTTTGTAAACTGCTCTTTGTTTATATATGTTATTTGTTTATATAATGCTGTTTATACACTGATTTTTGTTTATTCACTGCACTTTGTTTATACATTGTTTTTGTGTGTTGCTCTAGTTTATACACTGCTCTGTGTATATACACTGCTCTATGTTTATACACTGTTCTTAGTTTATAGACTGCTCTTTGTTTATACGCTGCTCTTTGTTTATACACTGCTCTGTGTTTATACACTGCTCTTTTTTTATATGCTGCTCTTTGTTTATACACTGCTCTATGTAAATACATGGTTCTTTATGTGCTGTTCTTAGTTTATACACTGCTCTTTGTTTATACACTGCTTTTTTTTATTCACTGCACTTTATTTATACACTG
Organism: Hoplias malabaricus; assembly: GCF_029633855.1. NCBI lineage: Eukaryota > Metazoa > Chordata > Actinopteri > Characiformes > Erythrinidae > Hoplias > Hoplias malabaricus. The sequence goes on from NC_089806.1 coordinate 9,108,000, forward strand.
TTCTTTGTGTACTGCTCTTAGTTTATATACTGCTCTTTGTTTGTGTGCGGCTTTTATTTTATACACTGTTCTTTGTGTACTGCTCTTAGTTTATATACTGCTCTTTGTTAGTGTGCTGCTTTTAGATTATACACTGCTCTGTGTTTATACACTGCTCTTTGTTTATATGCTACTCTTTGTTTATACACTGCCCTTTGTTTATACACTGCTCTATGTAAATACATGGTTCTTTATGTGCTGTTCTTAGTTTATACACTGCTCTTTGTTTATACACTGCTTTTTGTTTATTCACTGCACTTTGTTTATACACTGTTCTTTGTGTACTGCTCTTAGTTTATACACTGCTCTTTGTTTGTGTGCTGCTTTGTGTTTATACACTGCTCTGTGTACATACACTGCTCTTTGTTTATAAGCTACTCTTTGTTTATACGCTGCTCTTTGTTTATACGCTGCTCTATGTAAATACATGGTTCTTTATGTGCTGTTCTTAGTTTATACACTGCTCTTTGTTTATACACTGCTTTTATTTTATTCACTGCACTTTATTTATACACTGTTCTTTGTGTACTGCTCTTAGTTTATATACTGCTCTTTGTTTGTGTGCGGCTTTTAGTTTATACACTGTTCTTTGTTTACTGCTCTTAGTTTATATACTGCTCTTTGTTTGTGTGCTGCTTTTAGATTATACACTGCTCTGTGTTTATACACTGCTCTTTGTTTATATGCTACTCTTTGTTTATACACTGCCCTTTGTTTATACACTGCTCTATGTAAATACATGGTTCTTTATGTGCTGTTCTTAGTTTATACACTGCTCTTTGTTTATACACTGCTTTTTGTTTATTCACTGCACTTTGTTTATACACTGTTCTTTGTGTACTGCTCTTAGTTTATACACTGCTCTTTGTTTGTGTGCTGCTTTGTGTTTATACACTGCTCTGTGTATATACACTGCTCTTTGTTTATAAGCTACTCTTTGTTTATACGCTGCTCTTTGTTTATACGCTGCTCTATGTAAATACATGGTTCTTTATGTGCTGTTCTTAGTTTATACACTGCTCTTTGTTTATACACTGCTTTTATTTTATTCACTGCACTTTATTTATACACTGTTCTTTGTGTACTGCTCTTAGTTTATATACTGCTCTTTGTTTGTGTGCGGCTTTTAGTTTATACACTGTTCTTTGTTTACTGCTCTTAGTTTATATACTGCTCTTTGTTTGTGTGCTGCTTTTAGATTATACACTGCTCTGTGTTTATACACTGCTCTTTGTTTATATGCTACTCTTTGTTTATACACTGCCCTTTGTTTATACACTGCTCTATGTAAATACATGGTTCTTTATGTGCTGTTCTTAGTTTATACACTGCTCTTAGTTCATACACTGCTCTTTGTTTGTGTGCTGCTTTGTGTTTATACACTGCTCTGTGTTTATACACTGCTCTTTGTTTATAAGCTACTCTTTGTTTATACGCTGCTCTTTGTTTATACGCTGCTCTTTGTTTATACGCTGCTCTATGTTTGTGTGCTGATCTTAGTTTATACACAGCTCTTTGTTTATATGCTGCTCTTTGTTTATACACTGCTCTTTGTTTATAGGTTGCTTTTTACTATACACTGATCCTTGTTTATAAATACACCACTCTTTGTTCATTCACTGCTCTTTGTTTGTTGTATTGCTCATGCTGACCAGAAGAACAAGGTTCTCAAGGTTTCTTGCTCATGCTCTGTGGGAATTTTTCTTGCTATTTTTGCTTTTTTGACCCTTTCTTGTGGCTAGGACCCAGGATTCTGTAAATCAACTTTAAGACATCACCAGCTTTAAAAAGCTTAATAAATAAATGAAAATAAAATGGTATTGAATTGTATCAAACTTTAGGTGCTGTGTCTGATGTGAACAGTTGGAAAGACACCGGGTCTTGCACGGTTGTTAAGAAATATTTTATTAAATATGCATAACTGGTATAATGTAGATGAGTATAAAAATAAACTTGTATAAATGTAGTGAGGTCTCTTTTGGTCAGGTACTACAGGGCATCGAAAGGCACCCAGAAGCACTGGTGGGATAGAAAACAGAGAAGCAGAAAATGGGGGAAAGTGTGATATCAGAGAACATGTGATTGTCTCTGACAGCAGATTACTGTGCCTCACATGCCTGCATGATCACACAACTGTAGGAATGCCTGAGCAACCAGGCACAAACAGAACAAAATACTGCAAAAAAGATTCCTAAAACCTTTACTCATGTGTTGATGTCAGGAGCACTGAAACACTAACCGTCTGTGATGCTGGTAAATGGTTACACCGCCTCAGCTCTGTGGGAGACCACAAGTTCGGAGAAAGCTGGAGCAAAAGTCAACTCACCAGAGGTAGAAAGTCTTCCTGAGTGTTAGTAAGAACCTTAACCACAACCAGAGACTTAAACCCAGTCAGTGGCTTGTTCACAAACATCCATCATTTCCAAAGCAGTCTTCAAACTCACCCTCTAGCTGAGACGTGTTCCAGGTGGGTCCATGTCTAACGTGTTTTTGCTCTGTGATGGAAGCTGGGAGCTGTAAGATTTCTCTGAGGTCGGATAAGGGTAAGGGCCCCTGCTCTTTGCAGAACTCGCCATCACATTCCAGGCATGTCAGGGGTGCACAATGAAAGGTGAAAGCTGAGCGAAAAGGCATTGCTCCACTCTCTGGTGAGTGATATCATCCTCCCATATAAGGCACATGATTGTTCTGCCCTTCTTTGGGCAGAAGAGGAGGGGTCAGAGCCCAGAAGGGGGCATGGCTTATTTCCCCCTCAAGTCTTTCCTCACTCTCCTGTTCTCTATTTGCACAGAGCCAAAGTCCGGATGTTGTTTTAGGAAATGGACATAAAAACAAGCGGTCAAAGTACCAGACTACTTAAAGATCACACTGTCCATGCCTCACAGGCTTGGGGCCGGTGTGACCCAAATATTTCCTTCTTCTCCTGTCACTGAGCGTTCCCATGGAAACCAGGCAACAATGTATAAGGAAAAGTTTTGTTTTGTTGGGGAACAAAGCCAGGGCTGCTCTCTGGCTCTGCTCTACACCAGTCACAGAGAAATACCATGAGAGAAATACATATCTTTTCTAAAATGTTTGGAATCTGATACTATGTCTAAATTGCAAGCCTCAAAATATCTGGCAGGTCACTGAGAGCGGTTTGATGGGATTTGCTCTGTTTAAGAGGAAATGAGTCAGAATTGGTTGACAGTTTACAGTGGTGGTGATAGGAACCAGACGTCTGAAGATTTCACTCTTAAACATGCTTTATTTTCATTGTAGAATTTGAATTTTCTCTCCAGATTTAACCCATCAAAACCAAGGAGAAGTACGGGGTTAAGTGCCTTGTTCAACAGAACCCCAGTGGATGTAGAGGACTCCACGTTGTTCCTACACTCCACCAGTTTATGGTTTTACACTAGTTTTGAGAAGCATTTCAAATACATATATTTCTGGATGAAAATTGCCCCCCAACACTTTCACTTTTTTTTCATATTTCTCAATATTTTACCCTCTTCAGCTTTCCATAAAAAACTCAAAATGTAACCCAGTGGTGGATGTGAAGAGTAAACAAAGACAGTTATATTTGTATTATAGCTATTGCGACATCTGATTCCCATCACTGTAAAACAAAAAAGTTTCTCTATATTCAACCATTTCACATTAAAACCACCCTGAATGACTTATTTTACATCTCACAAACTGAGCTATTGTAAAACATATGAGAAACCATGGTCTCTAATTGTCTCTACTGTTCTCTACTGTTCTCTAATGGTCTCTACTGGTCTCTAATGGCCTCTACTGGTCTCTACTGGTCTCTACTGGTCTCTATTGGTCTCTACTGGTCTCTACTGGTCTCTGCTTACTGGTCTCTAATGGTCTCTACTGGTCTCTACTGGTATCTAATGGTCTCTAATGGTCTCTAATGGTTTCTACTGGTCTCTAATGGTCTGTACTGGTCTCTAAAGGTCTCTACTGGTCTCTGCTTCACTGTAATGGTCTCTAATGGTCTCTATTGGTCTCTGCTTCACTGTAATAGTCTCTAATGGTCTCTATTGGTCTCTAATGGTCTCAAATGATCTCTACTGGTCTCTACTGGTCTCTATTGTTCTCTAATGGTCTCTACTGGTCTCTAATGGTCTCTACTGGTCTCAACATCTTTGGGTTTATGAAAAGCACCTGATACATGTAATGTGTTATTATCATTATTTTTATTAAGGCGTTAGGGGAGTTGTTTTTGGAAATAATTAATAAATATATAATTCTGATGAATAGAGCTTTTAAGAAAAGTGAACTGGATAGTGTGTGTGTGTGTGTGTGTGTGTGTGTGTGTGTGTGTGTGTGGTTAATGCAGGGAGGGATTGTTTAATTTTCAATTAACGATTGGACGTGTAGAGTTTTCCTTTACCTAAATGTCTAAACACTGCTGTGATTAAATGCTGTGATCCAGAGCACATCACCTCAAACCTCATGAATGCTGTAGGGATGACCTCATCACTGCTCTTAGCTGCCGACGTACAGAGTGACCTTTCTCTAATCTGCTGGAAAGACCAGTGCAGGACACACACAGGCTATTTTGATTAGAGATTCAGTTCATCTTGCGCCTGAAAGGCTTTGAAGTGCACAACTGATTAGTTTAATTTCTACGCTTCAGGTTGGAATTAACAGCGCAATGGGAACAGGCCACTAAAATATCTGCAGTATCTTCAGGGTCAAACATGCACACATACAGCTCCATTTTTCCTGTACAGTAGATTTGATTGTTTTTGGGAGGCATTCCCCTTGGCCTCCTGCTGGACGACCACAGGTGTTAAGCGCCGGTGAAAAGGTATGACATCACTGGTGATGAATTTCTAAGATGAGAGGATCACAGAGGAATGTGCTCACACGTCTCTGAAAAAATGAGCAGGAGGACACAAGAACAGCTGTGTGAGCCTTGGTCAAATACAGACCACTGAGTGTGTCCTTTTCATTCAAATCTAAATCTGCTGATGTTTTTACACACGATCAGATTCAGAGCATGGAAAAGTGATATTAGACAGCTTTTATTAGAATTTACACTGGGGCCTGTGTTAGCAGTGTGTGTGAGTGTGTGTGTGTGTGTGTGTGTGTGTGTGTGTGTGTGTCTGTGTGTGTGTTACAAAATACGCAAAACAATTAATAACGAATTCAATTCAAGGTTTAGACCAATAACACCTCTTTAAAGACTATTTTTTAGTTTGTTTGTCTATACTCTCCCCAGAAGCCCTTAAAGGGGAAATTACCAGCTGTCTCCAGACGGACGGATGGCTGGTCTTAAAGGGGAGTTAGTAAATCAGCATGAGGTCATGGCCTGTCATCTTCAGGACACATGTCCCATAGACCGTGAAACCACAGACTGCTGCTTATAGAGCGTAAAAACAACATGTCTGACTTAATGCACAATAACAATCACCAAAATCATATTTTATGTTGAAATAAGCCTATTATTGTTAATTATTATTATTATTATAATTAGCAGTTAAGCTTATTGTCATTACATAGCCCCAGAGAGAGGTCAAGGTTAAGCTGAGGTTCGTGTAAAGCTCTTCGACAGATGAGGGAAGTGTTTTGAAGTTTTATTTGCATGTGAAAAGCAGCTGCGTGTGTGTTAACCTTCCTTTTTCTCTCCGACAGCGTTCTCAAGTCAACTCTCCACTGCCCTTGTTGTGAATTAAGTGCCTTTTTAATATGAGCAACAAACATTTTATAATACAAGTTTGAGGTGGAGGCTGAATTTACTTTTTGTGCGGTTGCACTTTCCAAGAATGGTTGGACATTTGCTGGATAATTCGATTAAGCCGTGATAGTAAATGATTTATGACTTAAATGAAGAAAAGACTGTAAGACAGGCTTCTGCTAACAGAGAGGATTTCTGCTCTTTTTGCTTCAGATCTGCATGAGGTCTCTGCAGCCTTCTCTTCAGGCATGCAACAGCTATTTGAAATAATCTGTAAAAAATTCACAGTATTGATTATAATCAGGGCGGCACAGTGGTGCAGCAGGTAGTCTCTCTGTCACAGCTCCAGGGACCTGGAGGTTGTGGGTTCGAGTCCCGCTCCGGGTGACTGTCTGTGAGGAGTGTGGTGTGTTCTCCCTGTGTCTGCGTGGGTTTCCTCTGGGTGACTGTCTGTGAGGAGTGTGGTGTGTTCTCCCTGTGTCTGCGTGCGTTTCCTCCAGGTGACTGTCTGTGAGCAGTGTGGTGTGTTCTCCCTGTGTCTGCGTGGGTTTCCTCCGGGTGACTGTCTGTGAGGAGTGTGGTGTGTTCTCGCTGTGTCTGCGTGGGTTTCCTCCGGTTGACTGTCTGTGAGGAGTGTGGTGTGTTCTCCCTGTGTCTGCGTGGGTTTCCTCCGGGTGACTGTCTGTGAGGTGTGTGGTGTGTTCTCCCTGTGTCTGCGTGGGTTTTCTCCGGGTGACTGTCTGTGAGGAGTGTGGTGTGTTCTCCCTGTGTCTGTGTGGGTTTCCTCTGGGTGACTGTCTGTAAGGAGTTGGTGTGTTCTCTCTGTGTCTGTGTGGGTTTCCTCCGGGTGACTGTCTGTGAGGAGTGTGGTGTGTTCTCCCTGTGTCTGTGTGGGTTTCCTCCGGGTGACTGTCTGTGAGGAGTGTGGTGTGTTCTCCCTGTGTCTGCGTGGGTTTCCTCCGGGTGCTCCGGTTTCCTCCCACAGTCCAAAAACACACGTTGGTAGGTGGATTGGCAACTCAGAAATTGTCCATGTTTGTGAGTGTGTGAGTGAATGTGTGTGTCGCCCTGTGAAGGACTGGTGCCCCCTCCAGGGTGTATTCCCGCCTTGCGCCCAATGATTCCAGGTAGGCTCTGGACCCACCGCGACCCTGAACTGGATAAGGGTTACAGATAATGAATGAATGAATGAATGATTATAATCTGTAAACAAGTCATTGGATACGTTAAGATAAAAATACAGAGCTGTTTGATTTAAAGAAAGCTATTATTTTGAAATAACTAGTAATACTTTTGAGAATATAAGTAATTATTTCAGCACAATAAAGGATTATGTTGAGAAAGCACATCATTATTTTGACATTATTCTCTTCAAGGTATACTTCATCGTATACATGGCACTGCTTTAGTAATAATAATAATAATACACTGCACTAATGGGAGCAGAGTGAGTAGTAGCTGTAGTAGTTGTCGTACTAATAACTGCAGATCTATCCTGGAGCCTGTTCGGATAAAGCTAACAACAAGAGAGAGAAGTGCCCCATAATGAAACACTGATGTAATGGAGAATTCCCCACCTGCTGCCCCACATGAACATACTCTACACACACACACACACCTGATAGATATCTCTCCCACTGTAAGGGTCTTATCAGATGGGTCTGGGACATTAACAACACCCCTGTCCAGACATGTCAAACCTCTTTTCAGAACATGAAGGGAGAGGCTTGGTGATGCTTCACAGAAAGGTTATTTACTGAGACGAGCTCATAAACACAGCTCTCAACCGGCCATAACAAAAGCATTATGTCATTTCATATTCATCCTCCCTCACAGTTAGTTAGAGGGAGAGATAAACAGTCAAAAGTGCAAAGGTTTGGACCCACGTACTCATTATAAAACCTTCCTTAATTTCTAAAGCTAGAATAAATGCTTATCTTCTACAGGGAACTCACATTTATCACACATTTTAATGCACTATTGCTGTTTTATTTTTGTGGACACAATATATTATAATAACAAATGCACAAAAATATGATTGGTGCTAAAAGTTACCCCAATCTTAGCATGTTCATTCATTCATTATCTGTAACCCTTATGCAGTTCAGGGTCGCGGTGGGTCCAGAGCCTACCTGGAATCATTGGGCGCAAGGCAGGAATACACCCTGGAGGGGGCGTCAGTCCTTCACAGGGCAACACAGACACACACACACATTCACTCACACCTACGGACACTTTTTGAGTCACCAATCCACCTACCAACATGTGTTTTTGGACTGTGGGAGGAAACAGGAGCACCCGGAGGAAACCCACGCAGACACAGGGAGAACACACCACACTCCTCACAGACAGTCACCCGGAGGAAACCCACGCAGACACAGGGAGAACACACCACACTCCTCACAGACAGTCACCCGGAGGAAACCCACGCAGACACAGGGAGAACACACCACACTCCTCACAGACAGTCACCCGGAGGAAACCCACGCAGACACAGGGAGAACACACCACACTCCTCACAGACAGTCACCCGGAGGAAACCCACGCAGACAGAGGGAGAACACACCACACTCCTCACAGACAGTCACCCAGAGCGGGAATCGAACCCACAACCTCCAGGCCCCTGGAGCTGTGTGACACTACCTGCTGCGCCACCGTGCCGCCGTCTTAGCATATTAATTTATCCAATAATAAGTCAAGTACAATTCCACCCTGTAAAATGTAAGCTGAACTCCCCGTATCACACTGGGAGGGTGAGGACAAGAAAGTGCTTCCTCCAAAATACATAATGTTATAACTAGCACAATTAGCAGAGGATAATCTCAGCATTATAGTCAGACTATCATAGGTTTTTGTTTGCTTACAGGCTTGTAATTCACACACTCGTTTACTCAAGTTTAGCGGGTGGAAAGTTCTCCAAAAGCAGCACCATTAAACCTCAAATAGCTTTTGATACTACATAATTGTACTGGTTTGCATCATAGACACTGTGTGTCCTTGTTATTTCGTGCTTTGTGCCTGTGTCTCTGGGTAAGATGGACATCTTTTAAGGTGGAATGGTGTGTTAGATGAAAAAAACAACTGTTGTTAGTATGTGGCTGAAGTGTAACTTCTCTCTACGTCTCTAAGTTTTTATTCACTGTTTGAATTATCACAGAAACTCATTGATATCTCGAGTTGTTTAGTTTTGTAGCACTGTCGCTAATGCAGTTAGCTAGCTCCTGACGTCCTTGGAGACATTTCCACCTTAAGTGATACTAAACAGCAAAAATAAGTCAGTATTACAGTATGCCTCTGTCATAGAGAGAGTGAGAGAGAGAGAGAGAGAGAGAGAGAGAGAGAGAGAGAGAGAGAGTGAGCCTAGCATATCAGACTGAGACAGCTTTTTTTTACTCATTGATAGACACCAGGGCCTTGTAAATACATTAGACAAGTTTCCATCATGGAGGCAGACTGGAGAACAACAAATGGTGAAGAAACATCTTCTGAATTTTAAAAATAGTGTTTTTTGTTTACAAACATTTAAAAGAGTGAATAAAACACAAATACCACAGTGTTGTAGTGTTTCTTCAGTGTTGTAGTGTCAGTAAACAAATAAAAAAACAAAGTGGCTCGGTCAGACATGCTAGGCTTCTTCTTTCTCTGTTCACAGCAGAAACGGCAAAGACACCTACAAACACTGAAAATTATGCAAAGAGACGTGGATATTGCTCTGTTCCTGCTCCATAGGTGGGTAAAATTGACTTATTTTTGCTGTTTCAGGTTATTTAGAGAGGAACCCACTCAAAATTTTGGGAGTCTGTTAACTGCATGAAAGTAAACCAAGTTATTTCACAAACGAGTTTCTGTGGTAATTCGAACAATGAATAAAAGCTTACAGACAAGTTCATCTTCCGCTACCTACAAACATCAGAAGTTTTTCTCCTCAAACGCACTGCTCCACCTTAAAAGACACAGAGCTTCTGAACGTAAACAAACCAGAAAGAACTACAGTTCCCCACAATCGTATAAGTACCCTGTATTGTTTTTGTGTTCTTGTGGTATGTTTGTTCTCCAAGTGCTTTTCTTTTTGTATTTTGACTTTCTGGGCCACCGTAGTCTGAAGAAACAGATATTGCAAGCAATTCTGGAGAATTTCTATTGGTCTCTTTGTCATGTACTTTCATTTTCCATTACCTTTCTGATTTTAATATGCACTGTTTGGCTAAGATTTTATGAACATTTGCTCATCTATAATTAACATTTCTTCTAAAATTAAGTGTGATACTAATTTGAAGTTTGTTATTTAACTGAAAGGTGTCCGGAGACTTTACTAGGTAGTGTGTATACTCTCTGTACCTCTCTCTCTCCTCTTCCAGCAGGTTGGTGAAATCATCACTCTTGTTCATGAAGTCCACGTGTTTGCGTTTCTCGTTCTCCAGTTCACTGACTGTGCGGCGGTGACACTTCTCAGCGAGAAGCAGCTGCTCCAGCATCCTCCTGTACGTCTCTCTGTGCTTCTCCTCTAAACGATCCAACTGCACAATCGAATGCACATACATTCATTTCAACATTATAAAGAGTTCATATAGCAGCGCTTGATATTAAACACACAGCAATATGAGAATAGTGGGCCCCTGACAATGTATATTTATGAAAAATATATAACTCAGAAATTGTTAGGCGGCACGGTGGTGCAGCAGGTTAGTGTTGCAGTCACACAGCTCCAGGGACCTGGAGGTTGTGGGTTCGATTCCCGCTCCGGGTGACTGATCACACTTAAATTGTCTGCGTGGGTTTCCACCGGGTGACTGTCTGTGAGGAGTGTGGTGTGTTCTCCCTGTGTCTGCATGCGTTTCCACTGGGTGACTGTCTGTGAGGAGTGTGGTGTGTTCTCCCTGTGTCTGCATGGGTTTCCTCCGGATGACTGTCTGTGAGAAGTGTGGTGTGTTCTCCCTGTGTCTGCGTGGGTTTCCACTGGGTGACTGTCTGTGAGGAGTTTGGTGTGTTCTCCCTGTGTCTGCGTAGGTTTCCTCCAGGTTACTGTCTGTGAGGAGTGTGGTGTGTTCTCCCTGTGTCTGCGTGGGTTTCCACCGGGTGACTGTCCCACAGTCCAAAAACACACGTTGGTAGGTGGATTGGTGACTCTAAAGTGTCCATAGGTGTGAGTGTGTGTTGCCCTGTGAAGAACTGGCGCCCCCTCCTGGGTGTGTTCCCGCCTTGTGCCCAATGATTCCAGGTAGGCTCTGGACCCACAATGACCCTGAACTGGATAAGGGTTAGATAATGAATGAATGAATGGAAATGGTTACAGCTGGATTATGGAATATGACCTAAATTCAGTGGTATTACACTCTTAATATAAAGGTGCTTTATTTGATTGATGCCAAAAAAGAGCTTTAGCTCCATAAAAACTACCTTTTGTAATAAATTTCAATAAATTTCACACTCACAAATCTCTTTAAAAACATAACTCTTTCTGGAACCAACGGTGGATCTTCTGTGGCTTCGCTCAAAAACCCTTTGTAACACCTTTATTTTTAAAAGTGCAATAGGAAGTTTGTCGCCATAATACTCTTCTGTGAAGCCTTTACACTTTATTTTGGATGACTGCTGTGAAGATTTGATGGTGTTCAGCCTTGAGATGGTGTGAGAACTTTAGTGTGGTGACTAGCTCTAGATCACAAACACCACTCCAACTCATCCCAAAGGCACTGGATGGAGCAGATATTCGGAAAAAGTGATCATGACTGTGACGTCAGGACTGTGAATAATGGTTTTTATCGGTTTTCATGAGCACAGACTGCACTGTGTGAAAAGTGAATGGTACATTATGTACTACATTAAAGGCTTTTATTTTCAGAAAACATGTCATGTTCAATAGTCCACGACACAGACACTGACCCTCTCACATGGACTGTGTTTCTTGTTATAAATCTCAGTGTGCTCACAAAAGGTGTGTATTCAAATGTCTGGCAGATGTGTCTAACCTCCATCATGGGGATCTCATAGACGTCTTCCTGTGGCTCTCTGTCGCAGGTCAGCTGTCTGTCCCTCTGCAGAGCCTGTAGGGGTTTGCTGGGGACTGCAGAGCCGTAGTACGCCTCCAGACCCTCGGGCCGCATCCTCTCGGACTTAAGCATGTGGATAATGTCCTCCCGAGCCTGCCAGAACAATCCGTCAGCTCCAGAACCATTACACGGTCCCTGTAACTACTTAATAACTGCATCGATGGCCTGGATGATTCATCAGAAATGTCCCCAAGGTCATAAAGCTGCGTGTAATGGACTCCAGCTTGTGTATGTTTAACTGCAGCATCTCGTAAAGTCCAATAGAGGGAGCCATACACTTTTAGACGCTCCTTGCATAGTAATCTGTAATAACTACACAGGCAAACGTTTTTGTACAGTGTTTTTCAGTTAAAGGAGTGTGTACACACTAACTGGCCACTTTATTACACACTCCTGGCTGACCCCACTCAGGAAAAGGTTATGATTGAGCTGGAAAGGGTGTTTGGCTTGAATTTCATTTGTATTCTACATTTTTACATCTAAATTGTCACAAAGAAGCTTCACAGAAATTAAGGGGGCTGTTTCACACAGCAGGATTTATGAGAAATCTATAAAGCCAAAGCCCAGAACTAGAATAGTGGATTTCCTTCACTGTCTGTGAGGAGTGTGGTGTGTTCTCTCTGTGTCTGTGTGGGTCTCCTCCGGGTGACTGTCTGTGAGGAGTGTGGTGTGGTCTCTGTGTCCGCATGGGTTTCCTCCGGGTGACTGTCTGTGAGAAGTGTGGTGTGTTCTCCCTGTGTCTGCGTGGGTTTCCTCCAGGTGACTGTCTGTGAGGAGTGTGGTGTGTTCTCCCTGTGTCTGCGTGGGTTTCCTCTGGGTGACTGTCTGTGAGGAGTGTGGTGTGTTCTCCCTGTGTCTGCGTGGGTTTCCTCCGGGTGACTGTCTGTGAGGAGTGTGGTGTGTTCTCCCTGTGTCTGAGTGGGTTTCCTCCGGGTGACTGTCTGTGAGGAGTGTGGTGTGTTCTCCCTGTGTCTGCGTGGGTTTCCTCCGGGTGACTGTGAGGAGTGTGGTGTGTTCTCCCTGTGTCTGTGTGGGTCTCCTCCGGGTGACTGTCTGTGAGGAGTGTGGTGTGGTCTCTGTGTCCGCATGGGTTTCCTCCGGGTGACTGTCTGTGAGAAGTGTGGTGTGTTCTCCCTGTGTCTGCGTGGGTTTCCTCCAGGTGACTGTCTGTGAGGAGTGTGGTGTGTTCTCCCTGTGTCTGCGTGGGTTTCCTCTGGGTGACTGTCTGTGAGGAGTGTGGTGTGTTCTCCCTGTGTCTGCGTGGGTTTCCTCCGGGTGACTGTCTGTGAGGAGTGTGGTGTGTTCTCCCTGTGTCTGAGTGGGTTTCCTCCGGGTGACTGTCTGTGAGGAGTGTGGTGTGTTCTCCCTGTGTCTGCGTGGGTTTCCTCCGGGTGACTGTGAGGAGTGTGGTGTGTTCTCCCTGTGTCTGTGTGGGTTTCCTCCGGGTGACTGTCTATGAGGAGTGTGGTGTTTTCTCCCTGTGTCTGCGTGGGTTTCCTCCGGGTGACTGTCTGTGAGGAGTGTGGGGTGTTCTCCCTGTGTCTGCGTGGGTTTCCTCCGGGTGACTGTCTATGAGGAGTGTGGTGTTTTCTCCCTGTGTCTGCGTGGGTTTCCTCCGGGTGACTGTCTGTGAGGAGTGTGGGGTGTTCTCCTTGTGTCTGCGTGGGTTTCCTCCAGGTGCTCCGGTTTCTTTCCACGCTCCAAAAACACACGTTGGTGGGTGGATTGGTGACTCAAAAGTGTCCCTAGGTGTGAGTGTGTGAGTGTGTGTCGCCATGTTAAGGACTGGCGCCTCCTCCAGGGTTCCTACTTGGCGCCTAGTTATTCCGGGTAGGTTCCAGACCCACTGCGACTCTGAACTGGATAAGCGCTTACAGACAATGAATGAATGAATGAATTAATATTTAATGTTTAATATTAAAAATAATAGACTACTGAAAGCTGTTAAGGAGAATGTGTGCACGTTTATCCTCCTAAAACAATGAAAATGCAGCTGTAAATTCTCCTGTGCCATCCTGCTATCCCAATTCCACTTGACTTACGATGTGCCATCACATTTCACATACAGCGTGATTACAAAATGACCAAGGCAACACTTTCTCTACTGACTGACTGTGGAAACTAGGGAGCTGTTCATGTGTCTGAAGGGGTTTGGTAGCACGTCTTACACAAGGACCCTTACTGGTGCAATGCAGTGTACTCACAAAGAAAGGGAGTTGAGTCCCAGTTTTTGACAGGTGTTTACTGACACTGTTCACCACTACAGTGCCAGAAATAAATATTATTTAAACACCATGAGTGGACCATTTAAAACATACTGGTGTGGTACAAATCATTGATTGCACCTTTAAATATTACTCTGAAGAATTTACAAGAGACAAAAACCAAGAGCACCTTACCTGCACTTCTCCCTCCATGATGCTGAGCAGACGGACCAGCTCTTCTTTAGGAAGCTCCATCAGTCCTGCTTTCCTCCTGCATTCCTCAGTGGGTTTCTGCGTCCTCTTCACTGTTCCAGGGTTCACATTCTCATCCTTTCCCTCCTTCTCTTCCTCTTTCTCCTTCTCTGTGGCGTCTGACTGCTTCATCAGCTCCTGTATGCTCTCCGCAGGGTCCTTGTCTTTGTGGAAGCTCTTGCAGGGCTTTTTGACCTGCAGCTGACCACCATCAGGAGTCTCCATCCCACTCGTCCTGGACCTCATTCTGATAAATAAAGACACAACTGATTTCAGCATCAAATATTGGCCCTGTCAACACAGAACTGATCTACCGTTATATGTGTACAACACCCTAACAATAAACAAAGAACATCTCCTTAGTATCTCTGTGGTTTCTCCCGGTCAACACGGAGATCAGATGGAGAGAGCTGAAAGATGAAAGAGACCAGGAATCTCACCCATGGCTCCTCGAGTTCATGTGGAGACCTCAGTAAGTCTCAAACTGGGCTCAGTGCTGAGGTAAGACACAGGTTTATCTGCATCTGAACTACTGTATAGACACAACATCACAATTTCTCATCAGCGCCCAGTACCTGCTCTGTTTTGATGCTGTAAATAACTTTATCATTTTATCTAAGTCATCACTTCTTTGACTAATGTAATTTTTCCTGAGGAATTTTCTTCCTGGGTTTCCTCCGGGTGACTGTCTGTGAGGAGTGTGGTGTGTTCTCCCTGTGTCTGCGTGGGTTTCCTCCCACGCTCCAAAAACACATGTTGGCAGGTGGATTGGTGCCTCAAAAGTATCCGTAGTTGTGAGTGTGGGTTGCCCTGTGAAGGATTGGCGCCCCCTCCAGGGTGTGTTCTTGCCTTGTGCCCAATGATTTCTGGTAGGCTCCGGACACACCACGACACTAAATTGGATAAGTGCTTACAGATAATGAATGGATGAATTTACAGAAGCTAGACACTTAGCTTAACACCATTTTTTTGGGGGGATTACTGAATTTTGACTCGAGTGATGTCAGTAAATTTAAGGGTATTTTGATGTTTGCTCCCACTGTGTTAGTTTCCCCTAAAAAATAGCCCAAAGCAACAGCCACAACAGTTTTTGTTTTCAGTCGAGTGTTTAAAGTGGATTTATATTTTACAAAGAAAAGCAGCTGGTCATCAGAGATCACTGGCTAACACACAGTGTGGTGGAGTAACTGGAGAGCTCTTGTTAAGCGACAGTACTCTACTGAGTTTAAATGAGGCCCATGAGATCATTGCAGTGATTAGGAAACACACCCGTGCCTCTTTAAATGCTGTTGGTGTTTTGAAGCAAAGGCCAGAGGTAAACTGGACAGTCAAAGCCTTCAACAGTTACAGTTCAGTCAGATGAGCTCATCTGTTTACATCAGCTTATTTACTCAGGGCTTCCCTTTACAACAGGTTTACAACAGGAAAAAACAAAGCCCACCCTTAAATTTATTAGTAAATATAAAAGCTGAGTAAGGGAAATGTGTATCGGCCGCCGTTAAATTAATTAGGAGTCATCGACTTCGTAGTCTGAGCTGAAAAGGGCCAAAACATGCCAAATGGGCAAAAGTTTGTGGACACCCGCTAATTCAAAATTCACTTTGAAATGAAGGGTGTTACCAGTAAGTGTGCACTCACTCCTGAGAAGGCTTTACTGTGAGTATTTGATGGTGTTTGCTCATGATAGCATTAGTCAGGTCAGGTACGGATGTTGTAGAATTAATACTGGACCACAATCTCCATTCCAACTCATCTCAGATGTATTGGATGGAGCTCCTTCACTCAAGAGAACACAGAAGAACACAGATACAACACCACCATTGGTTTTTACACTGAAAATGAATCTGTGAGCGATGTATAACTGAACTCTGATCATCTATGAGTGTCATATACAAAGAGGATGATTAAATATAAAAGCTCTTGATGGTAATGAAAATCTGGTCATAAACTAATTTAGATTTCTTGGTCATGGTTTCTGCTTTTTTTGGGTCTCAGACCCTATGTATGCGTGGTATAACATATGTCCTTATGTTAATGCCAAAGCATTTTAAATTATCTAAATTAATCAAAAACAACAACAACAACAACAACAACAACAACAACAACAAAAGAACAACACTGTGCTTCATTAATATAAAATAAGAGAATTTAATGGAAATTGAAAGTAAACCTTAACTTCTACCCAGCATGTTCTACTGGCCCTGTAGGGCTCTGTCCAGATCAGGGTTTAGAGCAGCTACAAAATAAACTCTGAGCTGTGAGTGTACTCATACTCACTTCTAATTTATTTTCCTTCGCAGTAAATCTACATCAGCCCTGTTTCTCCTGTTCCCAGGCACTGGGGCACCGTCATGATTTGTGAGGGGGATTTTCCCCCACAGAGAGAGAGAGAGAGAGAGAGAGAGAGAGAGAGAGAGAGAGAGAGAGAGAGAGAGAGAGAGCACTAGCCGAAGTATGACATCAGGATTCCTGATCAACAGCAAATCCACCGCACCGCCCCAATGATCTCACGCTGTGACACTTTGACCCCTTGCTTCAGACTCAGCTAAGATTCCACAACTGTGCTCAGAGTAAGAGGCAGATGAGCTCATATGTTGTTACACTCGTCATGTCATCATACAAAGGCCTTTATTTATGAGACAAAAAATTAATTTAAAAAAATTAATTTAAAATTAATTTCTTCTTTATAACAAAAGAACATCAAGGAGGTTAGATGCTGACATTGTGTGATTAGTTCTGGATCAGAAACACCACTCCAACTTAGGGCTGGACAATGCTTATATATATATATATATATATACATTCATTCATTCATTCATTATCTGTAACCCTTAACCAGTTCAGGGTCGCGGTGGGTCCAGGGCCTACCTGGAATCATTGGGCGCAAGGCAGGAACACACCCTGGAGGGGGCGCCAGTCCTTCACAGGGCAACACAGACACACACACACACACACATTCACACCACACTCACACCTACGGACACTTTTGAGTCACCAATCCACCTACCAACATGTGTTTTTGGACTGTGGGAGTAAACTGGAGCACCCAGAGGATACCCACGCAGACACAGGGAGAACACACCACACTCCTCACAGACAGTCACACAGAGGAAACCCACGCAGACACAGGGAGAACACACCACACTCCTCACAGACAGTCACCCGGAGGAAACCCACGCAGACACAGGGAGAACACACCACGCTCCTCACAGACAGTCACCCGGAGGAAACCCACGCAGACACAGAGAGAACACACCAAACTCCTCACAGACAATCACCCGGAGGAAACCCATGCAGACACAGGGAGAACACACCACACTCCTCACAGACAGTCACCCGGAGGAAACCCACGCAGACACAGGGAGAACACACCACACTCCTCACAGACAATCACCCAGAGGAAACCCACACAGACACAGGGAGAACACACCACACTCCTCACAGACAATCACCCGGAGGAAACCCACGCAGACACAGGGAGAACACACCACACTCCTCACAGACAATCACCCAGAGGAAACCCACACAGACACAGGGAGAACACACCACACTCCTCACAGACAATCACCCAGAGGAAACCCACACAGACACAGGGAGAACACACCACACTCCTCACAGACAATCACCCAGAGGAAACCCACGCAGACACAGGGAGAACACACCACACTCCTCACAGACAATCACCCAGAGGAAACCCACACAGACACAGGGAGAACACACCACACTCCTCACAGACAATCACCCAGAGGAAACCCACACAGACACAGGGAGAACACACCACACTCCTCACAGACAATCACCCAGAGGAAACCCACACAGACACAGGGAGAACACACCACACTCCTCACAGACAATCACCCGGAGGAAACCCACACAGACACAGGGAGAACACACCACACTCCTCACAGAAAGTCACCCGGAGGAAACCCATGCGGACACAGGGAGAATAGAAGGGTGGAGAGTTGGTGTGTTCTCCCCGTGTTCACGTGGGTTTCCTCCATGTACTCCGGTTTCCTCCCACAGTCCAAAAAAAAACACACGTTGCAGGTGGCTTGTCGACTCAAAAGTGTCCGTAGGTGTGAGTGTGTGAGTGAATGTGTGTGTGTTGCCCTGTGAAGGACTGGCGCCCCCTCCAGGGTGTATTCCCGCCTTGCGCCCAATGATTCCAGGTAGGCTCTGGACCCACCACGACCCTGAATTGGATAAGGGTTACAGACAATGAATGAATGAATGAATGAATGACAAATCCAAGAGGTTTCTATTTGATGGTGATGTCATGTTCCTTGTTTGTTCTTAAACGCTTTTTTTGACTTTTATATTGTTCATTTCAATAACTGAATTATATCGTATCGACCGAAATTACGAAATATATCGTGATATAAATCTTGCCCACATCGTCCAGCCCTACTCCAACTCAATCCATATGTATCAGATAGAGCTCCATCACTCAAGTGAACACAGCTCCTCAGCTCCACAGCCCAATGCCGAGGGGTTTATATATATTACTTCTAGCCAATGCATGGCACTGATCATGCCTTTTTCTGCAGTGGGTGCACCTTTAACTTTTGACCATACTTTGCATGTCATATGGACTTCGGAGAAATGTAGGATACAGCGTCTGTGAGTACCTCAACGCTGCTAATCTGACCTTGTGAGCTGAGGTCTGAGCTTATCATGAATTTCACACGTACCCTGACATCACTTTGGTGTGAAGTGCTGGAGTTTGACTGTGAGTGTAGGTGACCCGGGCTTGAGAGCGGAGCTTCAGTCCATTGTTTCCATTATCAAACCAAGACCTACTCATGGTTTCCCTTGCGCAGGAGCCATGCCTTGCCTTGTTTGGGTGCTGACCTGACGCCTGAAAGCATCTGGGTGTTGTCCTTGTCCTGGACATGAGAATTCTGGTCTACAGGGACATGCCAGTGTGTAAGTCTGGGTTTAGGGCAATGCAGTCATTATATAAAATCATTAATAGAGTGTACCCCTGGGGCGGTGAACAAGTATGACAACGTCATCGTCCTCATACATCCACCGCCGTGATTAACGACAGGCTTACGTACTGGAGCAGGTTATTTGGCAAGCAGCTGTATGACCGTGTCTGGTAACTGTAATTCACACAAAAGTCTGGGGCAAGAGTCTGGGGGCCTCATTTATAAGACTTTCAGACTTGATCGGAAAAGGATCTTATGAGAAAGTTCAGGTTTAAGCAGTGATACACACTGACTGATCACTGGATTAGGAACACTTAACTTGTATCTGCCCTCGTTGACCGTTTTATCAGCTCCAAATGGGGATAAAAAAAGTATGTCTTAGTGCTCATGTACAGTCAGTGGAGCTGATAAATGGACAGTGAGTGTAGCTACATGGACGGTGTTCCTAATCCAGTGATCGTTCAGTGTAGAGTGTAAAATCAGTGTAATATCTGGGTTATCCACTAGAGAGGGTGTCACCAATGTCCTATAGACATTACAGTACACAACTCATGGACACTGCGCTTTTCTAAACCGTTAAGGTATAAATGCAGAAGCTTATCTTAAGAACAAATTCAGGATGAAATTCCAGTGTATGTCATACGTGAAGCCCCTGGCCTCATCATCATAGCCTCACTGATGAAACCGGCCTGTGACTCAGGAAAAGAAAATGCTGGCAGTGGTTTGGAGGCTGCTAGTTTACTGTTTGAGTTATTAATAGTTGTTAGGGGAGAACAGCCAGGCCTGTCCTGTGGCTGCTGTCTTCATTTTGAATGTCAGTTTGATTTGTGAAAAAAAAAAAAAGTCCTGTGTCCTGTGGTCAGGGTGAAACAGCCCAGCCCTCTGTTTACACAAAGATCACGTATCAGATAACTTTATACGACCAACGGTTCAAAACAGCAACACTTGTTATGTTTATTCAAGCAGCAGCGATTCACTAGAATGCCACTGTGGTCTGGCTCAGTGGATCAGCTCCTATACTATTACATTCAGTCACATCATACAATCACACCACAATTTGTGTTCACAAGACATTAGGCTGCCCAAAATATACAATAATGATGCAGTCCTTGTTTCGTCTCCATGAAGTATCCTGTTGAACGCCATGATTGAGATCACCATTGAATAATCATCGCTGCACAGAGCTCTTAAACGCATAGGGTACATTCAATGAAAAACAGATGTTGGTTGATAGCTTGGGCCCCTTTTGGGCCGACTGATTAGAATTTAGAATCAGAATTAGTATTAGTATCAATATCTGTTTATTGTTGTTCTCTGCATTTAACCCAATCCGTGCAGTGAAACACACATTTACACACACTAGTGAACACTAGGGGGCAGTGAGCACACACACCCACAGCGGAGGGCCACCCTAGCCCTGGCACCCATGGAGCAGTTGGAGGTTAGGTGCCTTGCTCAAGGGCACTTCAGACATGACCACCAGGCCACGGCAGCCCACTGATGATGTGTGTCTGTCTGTGAGTAGCGTGGTGTGTTCTCCCTGTGTCCATGTGGGCTTCCTCCGAGTGACTGTCTGTGAGGAGTGTGGTGTGTTCTCTCTGTGTCTGTGTGGGTTTCCTCCGGGTGACTGTCTGTGAGGAGTGTGGTGTGTTCTCCCTGTGTCTGTGTGGGTTTCCTCCGGGTGACTGTCTGTGAGGAGTGTGGTGTGTTCTACCTGTGTCCGTGTGGGTTTTCTCCGGGTGACTGTCTGTGAGGAGTGTGGTGTGTTCTCCCTGTGTCTGCGTGGGTTTCCTACAGGTGACTGTCTGTGAGGAGTGTGGTGTGTTCTCCCTGTGTCTGCATGGGTTTCCTCCGGGTGACTGTCTGTGAGGAGTGTGGTGTGTTCTCCCTGTGTCTGCATGGGTTTCCTCCGGGTGATTGTCTGTGAATAGTATGGTGTGTTCTTTCTGTGTCTTTGTGGGTTTCGTACAGGTGACTGTATGTGAGGAGCATGGTGTGTTCTCCCTGTGTCTCCATGGGTTTCCTCCAGGTGACTGTCTGTAAGGAGCGTGGTGTGTTCTCCCTATGTCCGCATGGGTTTCCTCCGGGTGACTGTCTGTGAGGAGTGTGGTGTGTTCTCCCTGTGTCTGTGTGGGTTTCCTACAGGTGACTGTCTGTGAGGAGTGTGGTGTGTTCTCCCTGTGTCTTCATGGGTTTCCTCAGGTGACTGTCTACGAGGAGTGTGGTGTGTTCTCCCTGTGTCCGTGTGGGTTTCCTCCGGGTGTCTGTCTGTGAAGAGTGTGGTGTGTTCTCCCTGTGTCTGTGTGGGTTTCCTCCAGGTGCTCCAATTTCCTCCCATGGTCCAAAAACACACGTTGGTATGTGAACTGGCAATTCAAACATGTTCATAGGTGTGAGTGTGTGAGTGTGTGTCACCTTGCGAAGGACTGGCGCCCCCTCCAGGGTGTGATTCCGGGTAGGCTCCAGACCCACCACAACCCTGGATAACTGGATAAGCGCTTACAGACAATGAATGAATGAATGAATGGAGTAACTTCTATTTTAGTATTTTTCCAATAGTTAACTCACTCTTATAAGTTGCCCAACTTCTTGCAGTTACTCCATTTATTATAGTTATCCCAATTCTGAACGTTTCTGTGGACACCCGATGCCTGAAAGTTACCACAGTCATGAGGAGCATCCCACAGCTGATATTTACACTAGTCTTGATAAATATCTCATTTGGACAATAAACTTGTTTGATTCGGACAATTCTGATGATTACCCCCAGTCAAGACAGTTACCCCTCTCCTGAGAGGACTCAGGTTTATAAACTTCCTTGAATGTGGATTCCTAAGATATTTATGGGGTGTTTCCAAATTCTGACTCTGAGCTATGCCTTGTGCTATCACTTTATAGTTTATCAGCACTGAAACACCTGCCAAAGCATTGGTTTCACTCCACAGCTGCAAGGAACCCACTATACGAATCATTTGTGAGCTGCTAGAGGTCAGATAACTGGACTTTGTAAACTTGCTGCTCTTGCAATAATGAATTCCTAAGATTCTCGGGTATTTCCGAGGAAGGCATTTAAGGCACACATGTACGCAAAGAAACATTTAAATATAGATGTAGACAGACACTGATAGACCTTGGATGTTTACACACACACACGCACAGACACACTCAAACACACATGCCTTGTTGGCATGGCAATGAGGCTAAACTGGGAACACAAAGGCTACCTCCTGTCGGCCAGGCATTGCTGCTGTAATTACTGTGGGATATAAACAGTCATGAGGCCACAGTTTTTTTGTCTTCTCTTGGGTGTTAGCCTCCACCTGCCGCCCTCTCTCAGACCGCCCTGCCTCATACGTCAGGCATGAGCTGAAAGATACACAGTGCTTCATCCACCACTGCTTCCACATCATGATAACACCTCACTTTTTATGGATTCCGATAAGAACGAGAAAATATATCTCCTTAATATCTCAGATGAAGAGACGGTGGCCACTTTAGCTTGTGTCTCCTGTCTTCTCTTGAGTTTGAGTGGAGATCTGATATCTCACACTGGGCTCAGTGTTGAGATAATGACAGTCCTCTTTTATCTGCTGCTCCACCATTTCTCCTCAGTGCTCAGAACCTGTTCCGCTTTTATGTCGCAGATGTGTTTATCAATTTTACCTTTTTGTTTTTGTTTCTTGCTGTTTCTCCTGATCATCATTTCTCCTGAGCCACCAATGAGCAACTCTTGAGCATTACATTTCTCCACTGAGTGTTTCTTTTTTTTCCACCGTGTGATGAACGTACTATGAACTGTACACATGAGAATCTGGGAGAACGTACCCAACAGTGCGTTCTCCTTAAGGGGCTAATAAAGAAAAACACTAACACATTCTCGCCATGTCCGTCCCTTTGGCCTGAGCCGGGAAGCGTCCAGTTAGCCACAATAAAACAAGGTAGTGACAGGTGGTGGCAGTTGTCCAACCCCCCCCACCACCAGGAGCCTCTGGTCCTTGAAGAAAGGGCCTGAGAACAGAATTTGTCCATGCAGAGACGGCAGGAATGTGACTAAATAAGGCAATAGTAACATGAAGAGGCCCACACTCAAGTTTCCTGAGAATTAGAGGCTAGCGTTTAGCATTAGCTCTCTAGTGGATTGTAAAGTCAAGTCTCCTCTTAGCTTGGCATGACCTCAGGCCAGATACAAATGGTTGTTGTTTTTGTTGCTCTAAGCTCTTTATAAAAGGGTGACCAAAGGAAACGTTTTGCGTCACTAAAGAACCATGTTAGATAAAGACTTCTGGGGACGTGTCAACATCCAAACGATGTTTCTCATTATGAAAACTTGGCGATACTTTAAATTACACCCCACTAATTACTGGGTAAGCACAGAGTAAGTACCTGTTAAGTAAGCTGTAAGATAATATAAATATTGAGTAAGTAAAGGGTATGATACTAGGAATTTGTGGTTATTAGCGGGTATCTACTTACCCAGTATCTAGCGGGCTGTAATTTAAAGTGTTAGCGAAAACGTTTTTGACAAAAGTGACGATCCTTTCTAGGATCTTTAACTCATGGAGGTACTTGAAACTTCAACAAACCTCTTTACACTCAGAAATCATTTGAAAAAATGTTTCTCCAAAGGACAATGCATGAAAATGTTGCTTACATTCATCCATCACAACGTATCTTTAATTTTGAGAGTGGGTCGTATTTCAACTTCTGCTGGATTTGACAGAGAAATAAATGGAGCATTTGTAAAGACATAACAATACAGTGGTCATCAAACTGAGTGCTGGACTATGCTGGGATTCACAGGGGCTTTAACTCTGTGATACTTTATTTGGGTTTTCTGAGTTTTGGATTAGACACAGGGTATTAGATTCACCATCCCAAGACGACTAATGTTCCTGAGGCTGAGGGATCATGGGAGGGTCGGGAGAGTAATTTGGGAGTGTATCTTAACTCCTCCTCTTGAAAACATAGCCCCGGGGCTTATTTTTTTTCTCTCAGACATACCTACATTTCTCCAGATGACCTGACATGACCCTGACCAGACCAGGGAGTGGCTGTGCTGTAATGATCTCTGAGATACATCCTCGTAGAGTGTGTCACTCCAGATGTCTGGAAACACTTTGAACTGTACATAACAGTCCAGTATCGTAATCCCTGAGAAGTTATTATTGTTTGGCTGTAGATTACTTTCAGATACAAAGACTGAGTTTGGGCTGAGCTTTCAAGAGATTGAACAGGATCTGCTTTTGGGGGTCCTGGGGCAGGCAGCCACTCAGAAATGGAGGAAGCTGTGAAATGTTAAGCAGGATTTGGAAGTATGTAAAAATAGAATAACCACAAAATCTCAGTTATTACAATGATTATCAAAGTGAATGAACAGGGGGATTCATGGTTGGGTCTTAATCAATGATGGGCTATGACCCTCAAAGCCTCTCACAAAGCCACCAAGCGTCCAACCAAACGTCCTCTGAGACACATGAACCTCCACCATGTCTTTTGGAGCTACTGCTAACACATCACTGGATGAGACAACACACTCTAAAGAGAACTGAGGAGTACACTCCATTCTGTAACATTAACAGACAAATAATTATGCATCCTGGGATCCCATTCAGTATCTTTACTTTCTATGGGATTTCTCCCAAAGTGTAATGACTCAGCACAAGTGTCATTTCAAGCTCAAAGGCACAGCTAGAGCGAGAAAGGCAAGACTTTCATCCCCACTGGCTCGGACGAAGTAACACAAATGTGAGTATGAGTAAATGTCACCAGCGTGCCCATGTTCATCCCCATACATCTCTGTATTTAGAACTTCACACTGTGAGTGGGAGGCTTTCCATCGCACATTCTATTAATACACAGCGTGTACAGTGCAGCTGACGCACCGAGCCTCCAGCATCACGAGTGAGTCCAGGTTACAGCCTGTAAATACGGCTCTCTCATTCACACAGCTTTAGGCTAATTATTTCCTAACCATCTGTTTGGTGTTATCATCACCGGCCACTTATCTTCAGCAGAAATGAGAGTGTCGCTGCTTCAGGCTTCAAGCTGATTTTCATTCTGAGTTTTTAATGTGTTTGACTTGTGTTTGATAAATTAACATGTATCTTTTATGGGCAGGTTTGTAGGCACCTGCTCATTAAACCTTTCTTCTGAGAACAAGCGCGTTCACTGAGAATCCTCCTTTACAGCAGCAACAGCCTCTACTCTTCGGGAAAGACTTGAGTCTTCTGTGAGTTCAGCCGTGAGAGCATTAGTGAGGTAAGGTACAGACGTTAGATTATGAGGTCTGGATCACAAACCCCACACTAACTCAACCCAAAGGTTGCTCCACTGCTCCAGAGTCCAGGGGAAACGTTACGGAATCAGGACCACTTCCAATGTTTACAATTAGGAGATTGAAAGCATAATTAGAAGTTTACATTTCAAGGAAATATAGAGGGATATTTACATTATATCAGCAGCTAATGGAGAGAAAATGTAACACAGAAATGGGGAAGGATATAAATGTGAGCATTTCTGAAGAAGAATGGTTGTTTATCATTGTATCATTTGCCTTCTTCTTTAATTAATGCTTGACACAGGTCACTTCTCATACTCAGTACAACTAATAATAGGTCTAACTACATATTTAATATTGTCTAAGTTTATTGTGTAATGTTTCTTCTAACTTCACCAAAGTCACCCATTTTATGGATTACCTGTCCATCACAGACACCACACACTCACTTAGACACTTTTCCATGGCCAATCAGCCAATCAGCATGTGCTTTTGGGCTGTGGGAGGAAACCTGAACACTTGGAGGAAACCCATGCAAGCACAGAGAAAACATACCACACACATCACCTGTGTTACAGTGACACTTCCTGGTGCAGAAGCGCACCACACCACTAAAATAAGCATGTGAATGGGAAACCAGCCACACACTGGTTCTGTGTTTATGATTTTAGAGCTCACGCTGCACGAACGCATAGCATTTAGGTTCTGTTAAATATATCAGCTACTTTTACTTAGAGCCAAAAACAGGACTTGAAGATAGTAAGTGAAATATATGACATGGAACTGTTGACTCATATAATAATAATTCAAGAGAAGCAATGTTACGAGAAATGGATGAGTTAGAATCAGCTCATGTATCAACAACAGGATGAGCATTGAAATGTTAATGACACAGGAGATAACTGCAGAGCCAGAGTGGACTAGACGCCATCCTCTCTTTTTCTTTTGCTCATTCGTTTGTTTGATTTTTCTGTACGTGTTTGATTTTTCAAAAATGTTAAATTGCAAAAAGCAAGAGCAATTAGCAAGAGGCTAAAGAACCAGTTACTGTTCTCAGTTGTGGATTTCCTGAAGAGGAACTCAACATTTCTGCTTAACTCAATCATAAAAATCTTAACAAATCGTTGCTATAGATGAATTTCTCCATTTTAGAGAAAAGTACAGGCTAGTCAGGCTAGTCTACTGCAGTAGTGAAAGGAAACAGACGCCTGAGGAATTTAATGCCTGTAGAAGCTCCTCACAGAAAGTTGTTACTAATGGTTATAAAAGGCTGCCTAGTTCCTGAAATATTATTTTATGATTGTTAATAAATACGTATTTGGATTCACGATTTTAATCAAAAAACACTTGCTATAAAATTCGGAGGATGTTACAAAAGCCCACGCAGGAAACCCACGAAGACACAGGGAGAACACACCACACTCCTCACAGACAGTCACCCGGAGGAAACCCACGCAGACACAGGGAGAACACACCACACTCCTCACAGACAGTCACCCGGAGGAAACCCACGCAGACACAGAGAGAACACATCACACTCCTCACAGACAGTCACCCGGAGGAAACCCACGCAGACACAGGGAGAACACACCACACTCCTCACAGACAGTCACCCGGAGGAAACCCACGCAGACACAGAGAGAACACACCACACTCCTCACAGACAGTCACCCGGAGGAAACCCACGCAGACACAGGGAGAACACACCACACTTCTCACAGACAGTCACCCGGAGGAAACCCACGCAGACACAGGGAGAACACACCACACTCCTCACAGACAGTCACCCGGAGGAAACCCACGCAGACACAGGGAGAACACACCACACTCCTCACAGACAGTCACCCGGAGGAAACCCACGCAGACACAGAGAGAACACACCACACTCCTCACAGACAGTCACCCGGAGGAAACCCACGCAGACACAGGGAGAACACACCACACTCCTCACAGGGACTCGAACCCACAACCTCCAGGTCCCTGGAGCTGTGTGACTGTGACACTACCTGCTGCACCACCGTGCTTTTAAAAGTGTTTTTTTTTTTTAAATCAATTAAAGAGATACCTTCAGATGTCCTTGAGCTTTTAATATACATGTTTATAATCATGTGAAATATACCCAATGGATTGAAATATACAATGGTACAAAATGAATTGGACCCTGTTGCAGGTCAAAACTTGCTCAAATAAAGTTTTTTTTTTATTTTGAAGTTAATTATTGGGGCGGAGTGTTGTAACCTCAGTCCTTTGGAAATTAGGCCTGTGTTTTTTTACAGTATCTCTCTCTTGATTTAGCGCACCACTGAGATGATCCAG
>NC_089806.1:9143245-9200745 GCF_029633855.1 Hoplias malabaricus
GCTTTAGCCTGACCACCCACAAACACACACCATCACAAAGAGAATGCCTCTCCTTCTCTCTTCTTTTCCCGTCTGCCTCTGCCTTTTCTTTGCCTTCTTCACCTTCTGTTCTCCCTCCTGCTTCCAGTCCCGGCAGCGTGAGCATGTGAAGTGTGTGTTTAGTACCCTTCTAAATGTGTAAGCAGAGAGTGAGAGAGAGGGGGGTGAGAGAGGGCGGGGAGAGTGGGGAGAGAGAGGAAGGGAGAGAGGGAGAGAGAGAGAGAGAGAATGAAAGAGAGAGAGAAAGAGAGGGCGGGAGAGTGGGGAGAGTAGGGGGAGAGAGAGAGAGAGAGAGAGAGAGAGAGAGAATGAAAGAGAGAGAGAGAGACAGAGAGGGAGAGTGAGAATGAAAAGACAGAGAAAGAGAGAGAGAGAAAGAGGGCAGGAGAGTAGGGAGAGAGAGAGAGAGAGAGAGAGAGAGAGAGAATGAAAGAGAGAGAGAGAGACAGAGAGGGAGAGGGAGAAATGAAAGAGAGGGAGAGAGAGAGAGGGCAGGAGAGTAGGGAGAGAGAGAGAGAGAGGGAGAGGGCGGGAGAGTGGGGAGAGTGAGAGAGAGACGGAGAGGGAGAGAGAGAGAGAGAGAGAATGAGAGAGAGAGAGAGACAGAGAGAGAATGAAAGAGAGAGAGAGAGAGACAGAGAGGGAGAGTGAGAATGAAAGAGAGAGAGAGAGAGAGAGAGAGAGCAGGAGAGTGGGGAGAGAGAGAGAGAGAGAGTGAGAGGAGGAGGAAGAGAGAGAATGAAAGAGAGAGAGATAGAGAGAGTGAGAGAGAGAGACCAATCAGGAAGAAGAGGTGGTCAGATGTTCTCTATGTAGAGTTTGTGCTGGTAAGAGTGGATCAGACACAGCAGTGCTGCTAGAGTTTTTAAAGACCTCAGTGTCTCTGCTGGACTGAGAAGAGGCACTGACTCTGGACTGAGAAGTTTCCTTGAGAGTTCACATGAGTGTGTGTGTGTGGAACAAATGCCTTTTCTAAAGAGCAGTTAAAAAAACAATTTTAAAGATTGCACAGATAATTTCACACAGTTGCAAACCTGAGGACTCAGTATCCTCTATGTTTGACTTAGAGTCAAACAACCACGGATCAAAAATGTTTTAATTTAAAATTCCAGAAAGTTTCAAAAAGCAAAAGTGAATCCTTGCAAAAGAATTGATGTATAGCACATGCTGCTGAAGCCTTTCTCCATGTCACATGTCCTCACTCTCTCTCTCCAGCACTGAGCACTCACTGTATTAGCAATGCTCACCTGATTTCTCATTCATTTGCAACTTGTGCTGTGTGTACAATTTGTTTGTGTACAGTGTAACTACTGTTTACAGCATTTGCACTGTATTACAGGTCTAGAGAAGTGTACAGGAGGATGTGTGTAGGTTTTATGCAAATACCACACCACTAAGCATATGTAGAATTAGTTTTCAACTGCAGTCTGAAGGAACCTTTTAAACACAAAATGAAACAGTAATACACAAGAGGGAGGGCTATAATGTGAGGTGGTACTAGTGTGCTGTGGTTGTAGGCCTAATGCCGTAGGCGGAGTCAATATCTCACGTTATAGCACTATACTACAGTTCGTTATCACCGTTCATTAGATAAAGAAGTCAGGAAAAAATTTGTTTGTTTATCTGTGTTGTCTTTTGTGGGGTAACTCTCAGTGAACTCTGAGTTTTGAACTGGTTCCATTCAGGATTTATGAACCTTGGTTTGCTCCAGCGAGTCAGGCCGTGTTTACACCAGTTACACCAATAGGAACCAAGGCTGGGTTATTCAGGGATGCTCACTGTCTAAATCAGAACAGCACCAGAGCCGGACATCAACAGAGAGTCAATAACATGTCATAGTTTAAGTGTTTAAGAGCATATAAATGCTGCCAAGTTTTCATTTATTCATTATCTATAACCCTTATCCAGTTCAGGGTCGCGGTGGGTCCAGAGCCTACCTGGAATCATTGGGCGCAAGGCAGGAATACACCCTGGAGGGGGTGCCAGTCCTTCACAGGGCAACACACACACACACACACACACACAAAAAACACACTGGAGCACCCGGAGGAAACCCACGCAGACACAGGGAGAATACACCACACTCCTCACAGACAGTCACCCGGAGGAAACCCACGCAGACACAGGGAGAACACACCACACTCCTCACAGACAGTCACCCGGAGGAAACCCACGCAGACACAGGGAGAACACACCACACTCCTCACAGACAGTCACCCGGAGGAAACCCACGCAGACACAGGGAGAACACACCACACTCCTCACAGACAGTCACCCGGAGGAAACCCACGCAGACACAGGGAGAACACACCACTCCTCACAGACAGTCACCCGGAGGAAACCCACACAGACACAGGGAGAACATACCACACTCCTCACAGACAGTCACCCGGAGGAAACCCACGCAGACACAGGGAGAACACACCACACTCCTCACAGACAGTCACCCGGAGGAAACCCACGCGGACACAGGGAGAACACACCACACTCCTCACAGACAGTCACTCGGAGGAAACCCACGCAGACACAGGGAGAACACACCACACTCCTCACAGACAGTCACCCGGAGGAAACCCACTCAGACACAGGGAGAACACACCACACTCCTCACAGACAGTCACCCGGAGGAAACCCACACAGACACAGGGAGAACACACCACACTCCTCACAGACAGTCACCCGGAGGAAACCCACGCAGACACAGGGAGAACACACCACACTCCTCACAGACAGTCACCCGGAGGAAACCCACGCAGACACAGGGAGAACACACCACACTCCTCACAGACAGTCACCTGGAGGAAACCCACGCAGACACAGGGAGAATACACCACACTCCTCAAAGACAGTCACCCGGAGGAAACCCACACAGACACAGGGAGAACACACCACACTCCTCACAGACAGTCACCCGGAGCGGGACTCGAACCCACAACCTTCAGGTCCCTGGAGCTGTGCGACTGCGACACTAAGCTGCTGCCCCATGCCAAGATTTGTCTGTTTAAATTATAAGTGAGTATTTTGGAGGCTGAGCTAGTGAATGCAGCAGAGAAACATAATAGACACTTTTCGAGTCGAGCTGGACACAGCTCATAGAAATCACACAGATGTAGCATTTTGCTGTTTCTTTATTTCCTTACGGTTTTCTGCAACCCTCTGCTATCTTGTAAGCACTTACACCATTGCTAGGTTCTGTGTATTTTGTGGAGTAATACCAGAAGAGTGTCATTCAGAGTGGCATTATTGTGCACTCCTGGAATGTCTCTCAGCCAATCACATCGCAGCATCTGGACTAAAGATCTAGACACAAACCATTTACACTAATGTATTCTAAATGTGTGAGATCACCTTTTATAGTCAGTGAACCCTGTATCTTTAGGGGTTACCTGCCATACAGTTTGTATAATGTCAATTGAGTAGGATGCTCTGGAGCATTCAGCACAATGCTCAATGACGAGTTGGAGTGGTGTTTGTGATCAACCAACTTCAGTAGCTGACCTCACTGATGATTATGCATCTGCCATCATGTTCTCACAACAATGCTCCTTCATAGTGTAAAGCTTTACAGGAAAATTAGAGGCTGTTAATGCAATAAAAAGGAATAAACGGTCTACATTCAAAGAAATGTTGTGTAAGTAAATGTCATAGTGTGTAGTGCTGGAGCTATATTTACATCATGCTCTCAGTCACTCAGCACTGTTAGCAGCTGAAGGGATTGCAGCAGACTTTTCCACACCCCTCAGACAGCTGAGCTCTGCCCCACACTCTCATCCACCAAAAACACTCCAGCAGTAAATGTACTACCAGAACAAACACACTCACAATAATAACATTAATATTGTACTATATTTTCATTTATCTTTCATTTCATCAGCGTACAGGAGCACTTTGTAGTTCTACAATTACAGACTGTAGTCTCCAGTTGATCTGCGTACTTTGTTTGCTCTGTTCTTCAGTGTTCAGTAAATAAGTACTAAAGGCACCACTTACTATCAATAATCAATAACTCACTGTTCGTTTTCAATACATTCAAACTTTTCTGTGCACAGCACTGTGCAAAAGTCAGAGAACACACTTTATTTAATTTCGAGTCAAAATAGATTAAAGGAATAGTATGGATTTGGTATTTTGCTTCTGAGCTCAGCACTGATCATCAAGGGGGTGGATTGGGTTGGTGTTAGTGGTTTCCTACCCTCCTCCAGAGTTACATAGTGCAGTTTCTGGTTTCTTTTCTACAGAGTCCCGAGTAGCAATCACATTTACTCTGTTCTCCCCGTTACAGCTCAGTGGAGCCTCACAATGACTCTAAAGCTGTAATGTTATGGTAAAAATACTACCTAGTGTTACTTTAAGTAAGTGTACAGTATGTGAGTGAGTGAGTATTTATGAGAATACATTCTTCTATCATGTGAAAGACACAAAAAGCTGCACGAGAGTCTTTTACGAGTCTCTCACCACAGTGTGACGGATCAGACACCATGGCTCCACACAAACACTCACACTGAGGTGTGTCTGTCCACTCTCTGAGGAGACAGAGCTCGTGTTTACAGCCATCAGCTGGAAATAAAGTGATAGATGGGGACAGGCTGGAGGTCTAGAGGGGGTCCTGTAATGTAATTCTGTAAAGATTACTATTTAAATGATTATTTTGAGACAAACATACTCCAAATGTCCACAAATAAATGAAAGTGAAAGGGTCTGCACATCACCATTACACCACAGGACACAGGACAACAACAACACTTGCACCTTTTGCTAATTATGGGATTTGGACCGCCCTGGTGGAAATGTGTAATTATACACTATGTCTACTATCCTAATCTTGTCATCATACCTTTAGAGTGACTGTGAGTTTGCCTCTGTCCAAAGAAAAACATGTATCTCCAAGATAGTAAATGTATAGGAGAAGGAAAAGGACCTCTGATATTTCAAAGGAAGTCCATGGAAGAACAGGAGGGTGGCAGGACACCTCCTCACACTCAAACCTGTGGGCAATCTTGCACAGCCAGTCCACCTATCAGAACCTGGAGGAAACCTACACAGTCACAGGGAGAACACGCTACACTCCCCACAGACATCTGAGGAGAGGATTGAGCCCGGGACCCTGAGACCCTGCAGCTGTGTGACAGCAACCATTTCTGAAGTATCCCTCTGCTTATTGTTATTTTGAACATATAAATAAAATAATGTGTTTTAACCAAATAAAGCAGTTGTGATTAGTAACAACGGACGTGTAACTGATATATAACTGATCACATTAGTGAGCTGAGTTCAGAGTGATATTAGGGCAACGTGGTGAGAGTTTGGACTGAGCTTTACGGTCCACACACCCAGGTGACGTAATGTAGCGGCTGTTATTGGCCGAGTTGTTTATTGTTGTTGTGCAGTGTGCTGTATTTATAGTCCAGAGCCTGGTGGTCTGCTTTCAGTGTTACATCTGTAGTGAAGATGATTCATCTGGAATAAGGATGTGAGAGTAACTGAAGTATTTGTGTCAGTCAAGACTCGTAACTAACCACAGCAGGAGGATGTGGATGATTGCACCAATGATGCCATGTTGCTTTTTATGAACAGATGAAAATGGATTTTAAAAATGTACGCTCTGTTTCCAAAATTACTCACTCACCCAAACAAATCATTGAATTCAGGTGTGTTCTAATCACTTCCAAGCACTAATGCGCTTCTGCAAAAATTCCCATAAACACATTCCTAAACCAAGTGGAAAACCTTCCCAGAAGAGCTGAGAAAGGGTTAGCTGACCTCATATTAAACCCTATGGATTAAGAATGGGATGTCACTCTAGTTCATATTTGTGCAAGGGCAGACAAACAAATACTTTTGGAAACATAGTGTATATGTGGCTCTTACTGAAGTAATTCTCAAGCTGGTGGTCATTAACCGTTGGAGGGCCTCGAAACATGCTTTTCCACTGCATGGTACCAACTCAGGCTTGGCTCTGGTTTTTTACATTTCCTCCAGACAACTCTGGTCCCTGGTGTGTAGGACTGGGGACTTTTATAGTCCCTGCTCACCTGTGGTTTGAAGTGTAAACCTTGCAGAGCTCTAATTGGCCAGAGAGACTTGTCAATCACCATGAGATGCAAACCTCCAGCAGAAACGAACCATCTGTAAAATCTCCACTTTACTGCAGAGATCACCTTGGTTTTTATCCAACACACAGCAGCAGCTTATAAAAAATACACAGTGGTCTTTTGAAGAGGTTCAAATACTTCTCCAAAAATATTTCTATTTTTCCAACTATTACATAGTGCAGTTTCTTCAGAGCTGAGCCCAGAGTAGCAGTGACAAAGACTCTAATCTCCCTATTACAAAACCAGAGGCTATGTTCACCCTATTACAGGTCAGTGAAGCATCACAATGATTTTGAGTTACAAATACTACCTAGCGTTCCTTTAATCTCCAAGGTTTGCTGAACTACCTTCCCAATCATTAGCTATCAACAATTCCATAGGCCAGCTAGTCTCGCACATTTGAACACAGTGCCATCAGCCTGAGAGTGTGAGGGCTAGCATGTGGTTTCTCTGAGATCTGTGAAGCC
Source organism: Hoplias malabaricus (assembly GCF_029633855.1). Lineage (NCBI taxonomy): Eukaryota > Metazoa > Chordata > Actinopteri > Characiformes > Erythrinidae > Hoplias > Hoplias malabaricus. The sequence continues at coordinate 9,149,844 of NC_089806.1, forward strand.
AGCCACAGTTTGTTTCCACAAGCATGTGGTGCAACAGCACTGGACAGCTCAACACGCCGGAGGAGAGCATCAAATACTCAGATCCGGTTAGCACTGTACTGTAAGAAGATGGCTGAGGCATCCAAAATTGAACATTGAGAATCAGCTTTCAGCACTTGGAGTTCTGATTTTGAGCATTGGTTCTGAAAATTTTGATCCGTATTTTGATTTTTTTTCTTAATTCTGTTCATGTTGCGGGCGGAACTGTGGCGCAGCAGGTAGTATCGCAGTCACACAGCTCCAGGGACCTGGAGGTTAAGGGTTCGATTCCCGCTCCAGGTGACTGTCTGTGAGGAGTGTGGTGTGTTCTCCCTGTGTCTGTGTGGGTTTCCTCCGGGTGCTCCGGTTTCCTCCCACAGTCCAAAAACACACGTTGGTAGGTGGATTGGCGACTCAAAAGTGTCCATAGGTGTAAATGTGTGTGTGTGTCTGTGTTGCCCTGTGAAGGACTGGCGCCCCCTACAGGGTGTATTCCCGCCTTGCGCCCAATGATTCCAGGTAGGCTCTGGACCCACCGCGACCCTGAATTGGATAAGCGGTTACAGATAATGAATGAATGAATGAATGTTCATGATTCATTGTCCCTAAGTGCTTCATCCTGGTCAGGGTCATGGTGGGTCCAGGGTCTACATTGAATTATTGAGCATAAGGCAGGAACACACCTTGGACTGCATCCCAGTCCATCACAGGGCATCACACAGTCACCCAGTCACTCACACATGTGGACAGTTCACCTACAAACGGGGTTTTGGGAGAAACCCACTCAGACACAGGGAGAACAAACCAAACTCCTCACAGACCTTGACCCAAGCTGAGGACTGAACCTGGGACCCTGAGACCCTGGAGATATGAGTCAGTGTGCCAGCATACTGTCCCACAATTCAGTTCACTTCAGATGTATTTGCATTGTATACTGTAAACATTGTAAACCTTGTAAACAGGTCCTCTAACTCTGACTCTGATTCTGACTCTGGTCCTCACTCTGATTGTAATTTTATAACCTCAGCAGCATGTAGCTCTCCTCCAGATGGATGCTGCTTGGAGATAAAATCCCCAGAAATATTTTTATTGACCAATAACAGAAACCTCCGGTAATTTCCCAGGCTATAATGATTTAGGTGATGACATCACCCTTCTGTCTGCTTATGGTTTATCACAAACAGCAGCCCATTGGTGACCAGCCTCCAGAAACCTCTAGAAACCTTGGCCATAGTTCAGCCTCATAAACTCTCAGCACTTTTAATGCGGAACAATGAACACATGTTGGACAAGTCCAGCCAATCCGGTCCACAGACTGAGGCCCACTGACCACAGTCATGCAGCGAACACAACAAAAGGACGTTTCTTGTGAGCGATGCATCATAATGAATGCATTTAACATTGTTTGTCAGTGAAACCGTATGACAGTGATATGTAAGAGTGGGGTGTGTCGATCATGCAAAACAAATGACGAAAGGAAGTTAGATCACACTGTCCATCTATTCCATAAATCACTTTATTCATCTCTCACAGACACACACACACACACTTTTTCTCTTTTCCATCTATCCATGTCTGATCTGGTTTCAGGCAGAAGGCCAGGAGTGCATTAGTAACTCATAGAAAGCATTCTCATTTTCAGAAGTCTCAAACATAAAGGAAAAAAGGAGCTGAGTAAATCTGATTATAGAACATGAGCGTACGCAATGACACAGGCTTCAAACACTCACTAAATCCACTGGCTAAATGTTGCGCTGGATTAGCATAAGAGTACACACAAGTGCACACACACGGAAGCTTTATAAAGCTCCAAACACTCGCTCATTCTACTCTGTACTTCAATCTGTGGCTAAATTATTAGACCCTGCCTTGCACTTGTGGACACGGACGTTCGAGTGTTGCCTTGACCCAACATCTTCACAGAAACGTTCTGAAATCTAGTGTAAGAGTAAAAGCTTTTACTGCAGAAAAGGAGAATGAATTCCCAATAAATACATTTCAGAAGAAGTATCCACAATCTTTTTCGGCCGTGTCGATTTGACCGGGGACCTGGGCTAAGTACAAAGGTCCATATTGTGTTGACTTTAACAGTGGATCCACGTCCTACCTGAAATCATCAGGAGCAAGGCAGGAACACACCCTGGATAAGGCATCGCAGGGCATCACACACACTTACACCTGTGGGCAGTGTCACACAGTTAATTAACCTAGCAACATCATTGTTTACGGACTGGGTTAGAAAACCAGAACACCCGGAGAACACACCACACTCCTCACAGACAGTCACCCGGAGGAAACCCACGCGGACACAGGGAGAACACACCACGCTCCTCACAGACAGTCACCCGGAGGAAACCCACGCGGACACAGGGAGAACACACCACGCTCCTCACAGACAGTCACCCGGAGGAAACCCACGCAGACACAGGGAGAACACACCAAACTCCTCACAGACAGTCACCTGGACGAAACCCACGCAGACACAGGGAGAACACACCACACTCCTCACAGACAGTCACCTGGAGCGGGAATCGAACCCACAACCTCCAGGTCGCTGGAGCTGTGTGACTGCGACACCTACCTGCTGCGCCACCGTGCCGCCCGTTTACAAATGTATGTAAGTAAATGTTAGAACATTGAGCTAGAACTCATTTTATTAAATAAAAGAAAACATTTGAATATGATCAGGATCACAGTCATGTTCATAAAAATGTACAGCTCAGTTTTAAGGTAAGTTTCCAAGGGAAAATACACAATACACACCGCCGATGGAAAGAAACATGAGTGAGTGGGAGGACACATTCAGAAAATTCCTGCAACACATTACAGCTGTGACTTAATTACAGTTAGAATACACAAGAAGATGAAAATGTATGTGAGCAGCGGAACAGAGTGTATATTGAGAGCACACAGAGGCTCAATTCACACACGCTCTGAGGAGAACAGCAGTGTGGAATGTGTGATTCTTCCCAAGTGATCGGTATCAGCTGCTCAAAAGGAGACATTTTAGTTAGATACACAGTAAACGGGTTCTCGACCCTGACACTATGATCACGTTCATGTTATTTATGTTGTTTATTCATTTGTGAATGAATCTGATCACTCACTCACTCCCAACAACAACCCAGCACTGTTTTACATTTACATTTATCATACATCGTCTACAAACCTACAAAATTCTTTTGTGTCTGTTTCCTTTTCCCAGTGTGGGCTTCTCTCCAGCTCCACACCCTTTCAGACCCAGTGCTCATTTGATGAGGAGGTTTGAGGCAACACCAGGCTTTGTGCAGTTGTTAGGAATCCGATGGTTTCCTTTATCCTGAAAGGTAAACAACTTGAAAAATTGTCTGAGGTATAGCACATGGCTTCATTTCTCCAGAACACACAGGTTCACTGCTGGGGAGCCCAGTGCTGGTGGGGTTTACACCCCTCTGCCCTACACTTACCACTGGGCAAAGTGCATCAGTAATTGGTGCACCTTAAAGTCTCTGAATTCAAAATGAGGGTCATGGGGACTTCTGGACACAGTGTAAATGTGAATTTACTCGGGGCAGGGGCTTCATCAGAGCTATTCAAAAGCATGTTTACAGCGCCATCTGCAGGATGCTGTGTTGTAAGTGAATTGGGAACATAACCCATAACATTTTGTTTCCAGCGTCTTATTTTCAATGTGCAGAAAAGAGAGGAAGATTTGGAGTGGGGTTAAGAGACAGGCCCTATCTCACACACTATGAGATGTGTTATGGATAGTTCTGATGGTTGTTAGCTTTTAGTTTTATTGTCTACAGGACTTTGGTTTAAATGTGCTTTATAAGAGAATAACAATAAATAACACTTACATTTACACACACATTTATGGGACGATAAATGTAAAGTGCTCTGAGATATAGACATACAAAATACAAATAAAGATAAGAAGAAAAATATAAGTTTGGCAACTATGGATCAGGGTGAATGTCAAGAATGGAGAAAAAGAAAAATATGAAAAGCTGAAAAACCTCTCTTCTGATCTCTGACCTGGCTCCATGACGCTAAACATCTTAGCATCTATTCACTGACTCATGTGTGTTTATCTTAGTGCTTGACTGTTTAAACCGGTCTGAACTTTGTGCAGGTCTGGAGCTGGTTACGCTGGTCACCCAGCTGCGTCATGTTGGTTGACCAACATACCAGTGACCAAAACACAATAAACATGGGTTTTGTTGGCAATCACAACTTCATTTACTGCTGACCAGCATCCAAAACACACAATACACTGGTTTAACTGGTTCTTCAACCAGCTTGTCTTTTTGTTTTGAAGTATTTTAATCTAGGCGGCATGGTGGCACAGCGGGTAGTGGCGCAGTCACACAGCTCCAGGGTCCTGGAGGTTGGGGGTTGAGTCCCGCTCCGGGTGACTGTCTGTGAGGAGTGTGGTGTGTTCTCCCTGTGTCTGCGTGGGTTTCCTCCGGGTGACTGTCTGTGAGGAGTGTGGTGTGATCTCCCTGTGTCTGCGTGGGTTTCCTCCGGGTGACTGTCTGTGAGGAGTGTGGTGTGTTCTCCCTGTGTCTGCGTGGGTTTCCTCCGGGTGACTGTCTGTGAGGAGTGTGGTGTGTTCTCCCTGTGTCTGCGTGGGTTTTCTCCGGGTGACTGTCTGTGAGGAGTGTGGTGTGTTCTCCCTGTGTCTGCGTGGGTTTCCTCTGGGTGACTGTCTGTGAGGAGTGTGGTGTGTTCTCCCTGTGTCTGCGTGGGTTTCCTCCGGGTGACTGTCTGTGAGGAGTGTGGTGTGTTCTCCCTGTGTCTGCGTGGGTTTCCTCCGGGTGACTGTCTGTGAGGAGTGTGGTGTGTTCTCCCTGTGTCTGCGTGGGTTTCCTCCGGGTGACTGTCTGTGAGGAGTGTGGTGTGTTCTCCCTGTGTCTGCGTGGGTTTCCTCCGGGTGACTGTCTGTGAGTAGTGTGGTGTGTTCTCCCTGTGTCTGCGTGGGTTTCCTCCGGGTGACTGTCTGTGAGGAGTGTGGTGTGTTCTCCCTGTGTCTGCGTGGGTTTCCTCCGGGTGACTGTCTGTGAGGAGTGTGGTGTGTTCTCCCTGTGTCTGCGTGGGTTTCCTCCGGGTGACTGTCTGTGAGGAGTGTGGTGTGTTCTCCCTGTGTCTGCGTGGGTTTCCTCCGGGTGACTGTCTGTGAGGAGTGTGGTGTGTTCTCCCTGTGTCTGCGTGGGTTTCCTCCGGGTGACTGTCTGTGAGGAGTGTGGTGTGTTCTCCCTGTGTCTGTGTGGGTTTCCTCCGGGTGACTGTCTGTGAGGAGTGTGGTGTGTTCTCCCTGTGTCTGTGTGGGTTTCCTCCGGGTGACTGTCTGTGAGGAGTGTGGTGTGTTCTCCCTGTGTCTGTGTGGGTTTCCTCCGGGTGACTGTCTGTGAGGAGTGTGGTGTGTTCTCCCTGTGTCTGCGTGGGTTTCCTCCGGGTGACTGTCTGTGAGGAGTGTGGTGTGTTCTCCCTGTGTCTGCGTGGGTTTCCTCCGGGTGACTGTCTGTGAGGAGTGTGGTGTGTTCTCCCTGTGTCTGCGTGGGTTTCCTCCGGGTGACTGTCTGTGAGGAGTGTGGTGTGTTCTCCCTGTGTCTGCGTGGGTTTCCTCCGGGTGACTGTCTGTGAGGAGTGTGGTGTGTTCTCCCTGTGTCTGCGTGGGTTTCCTCCAGGTGACTGTCTGTGAGGAGTGTGGTGTGTTCTCTCTGTGTCTGCGTGGGTTTCCTCCAGGTGACTGTCTGTGAGGAGTGTGGTGTGTTCTCCGCATGTACACATGGGGTGAGTGTGTGAAATTGTCCATAGGTGTGAATGTGTGAGTGACCGAGTAAGTGTGTGAAATTGTCCACAGGTGTGAATGTGTGAGTGACCGGGTGAGTGTGTGAAATTGTCCACAGGTGTGAATGTGTGAGTGACCGGGTGAGTAGGTGAAATTTTCCACAGGTGGGAATGTGTGAGTGACTGGGTGAGTGTATGAAATTGTCCACAGGTGTGAATGTGTGAGTGGCCGGGTGAGTGTGTGAAATTGTCCACAGTTGTGAATGTGTGAGTGCCTGGGTGAGTGGGTGAAATTTTCCACAGGTGTGAATGTGAGTGACTGGGTGAGAGTGTGAAATTGTCCACAGGTGTGAATGTGAGTGACTGGGTGAGTGTGTGAAATTGTCCACAGGTGTGAATGTGTGAGTGACAGGGTGAGTGTGTGAAATTGTCCACAGGTGTGAATGTGTGAGTGACTGGGTGAGTGTGTGAAATTGTCCACAGGTGTGAGTGTGTGAGTGACCGGGTGAGTGTGTGAAATTGTCCAGTGGTGTGAATGTGTGAAAATGTCCACAGGTGTGAATATGTGTGTGACTGGGTGAGTGTGTAAAATTGTCCACAGGTGTGAATGTGTGAGTGACCGGGTGAGTGTGTGAAATTGTCCAGTGGTGTGAATGTGTGAGTGACCGGGTGAGTGTGTGAAATTGTCCACAGGTGTGAATATGTGAGTGACTGGGTGAGTGTGTAAAATTGTCCACAGGTGTGAATGTGTAAGTGACCGGGTGAGTGTGAGAAATTGTCCACAGGTGTGAGTGTGTTAGTGATCGGTGAGTGTGTGAAATTGTCCACAGGTGTGAATGTGTGTGTGACTGGGTGAGTGTGTAAAATTGTCCACAGGTGTGAATGTGCGAGTGACTGGGTGAGTGGGTGAAATTTTCCACAGGTGTGAATGTGTGAGTGACTGGGTGAGTGTGTGAAATTGTCCACATGTGTGAATGTGTGAGTGACTGGGTGATTGTGTGAAATTGTCCACAGGTGTGAATGTGAGTGACTGGGTGAGAGTGTGAAATTGTCCACAGGTGTGAATGTGAGTGACTGGGTGAGTGTGTGAAATTGTCCACAGGTGTGAATGTGTGAGTGACAGGGTGAGTGTGTGAAATTTTCCACAGGTGTGAATGTGTGAGTGACCGGGTGAGTGTGTGAAATTGTCCACAGGTGTGAATGTGTGAGTGACCGGGTGAGTGTGTGAAATTGTCCACAGGTGTGAATGTGTGAGTGACCGGGTGAGTGTGTGAAATTGTCCACAGGTGTGAGTGTGTGAGTGACTGGGTGAGTGTGTGAAATTGTCCACAGGTGTGAATGTGTGAGTGACAGGGTGAGTGTGTGAAATTGTCCACAGGTGTGAATGTGTGAGTGACTGGGTGAGTGTGTGAAATTGTCCACAGGTGTGATGGTGAGTGACCGGGTGAGTGTGTGAAATTGTCCACAGATGTAAATGTGTGAGTGACTGGGTGATTGTGTGAAATTGTCCACAGGTGTGAATGTGTGAGTGACTGACTGGGTGATTGTGTATAATTGTCCACAGGTGTGAATGTGAGTGACTGGGTGAGAGTATGAAATTGTCCACAGGTGTGAATGTGTGAGTGACTGGGTGAATGTGTGAAATTGTCCACAGGTGTGAATATGTGTGTGACTGGGTGAGTGTGTAAAATTGTCCACAGGTGTGAATGTGTGAGTGACCGGGTGAGTGTGTGAAATTGTCAAGTGGTGTGAATGTGTGAGTGACCTGGGTGAGTGTGTGAAATTGTCCACAGGTGTGAATATGTGAGTGACTGGGTGAGTGTGTAAAATTGTCCACAGGTGTGAATGTGTAAGTGACCGGGTGAGTGTGAGAAATTGTCCACAGGTGTGAATGTGTGAGTGACTGGATGAGTGTGTGAAATTGTCAACAGGTGTGAATGTGTGAGTGACTGGGTGAGTGTGTGAAATTGTCCACATGTGTGAATGTGTGAGTGACTGGGTGATTGTGTGAAATTGTCCACAGGTGTGAATGTGACTGGCTGAGTGTGTGAAATTGTCCACAGGTGTGAATGTGTGAGTGACTGGATGAGTGTATGAAATAGTCCACAGGTGTGAATGTGTGAGTGACTGGGTGAGTGTGTGAAATTGTCCACAGGTGTGAATGTGAGTGACTGGGTGAGAGTGTGAAATTGTCCACAGGTGTGAATGTGACTGGGTGAGTGTATGAAATTGTCCACAGGTGTAAATGTGTGAGTGACTGGGTGAGTGTGTGAAATTGTCCACATGTGTGAATGTGAGTGACTGGGTGAATGTGTGAAATTGTCCACAGGTGTAAATGTGTGAGTGACTGGGTGAGTGTGTGAAATTGTCCACAGGTGTGAAAGTGAGTGACTGGGTGAGTGTGTGAAATTGTCCACAGGTGTAAATGTGTGAGTGACTGGGTGAGTGTGTGAAATTGTCCACAGGTGTAAATGTGTGAGTGACTGGGTGAGTGTGTGAAATTGTCCACAGGTGTGAGTGTGTGAAATTGTCCACAGGTGTGAGTGTGTGAGTGACCGGGTGAGTGTGTGAAACTGTCCACAGGTGCGAATGTGTGAGTGACTGGGTGAGTGTGTGAAATTGTCCACAGGTGTGAGTGTGTGAAATTGTCCACAGGTGTGAGTGTGTGAAATTGTCCACAGGTGTGAGTGTGTGAGTGACTGGGTGAGTGTAGGTAATTGTCCACAGGTGTGAGTGTGTGAGTGACCGGGTGAGTGTGTGAAACTGTCCACAGGTGCGAATGTGTGAGTGACTGGGTGAGTGTGTGAAATTGTCCACAGGTGTGAGTGTGTGAAATTGTCCACAGGTGTGAGTGTGTGAGTGACCGGGTGATTGTGTGAAACTGTGCACAGGTGCGAGTGTGTGAGTGACTGGGTGAGTGTGTTATGATCGTCCGGCACTCTGAAAATAAAAGTCTCTTTTAACTGTTTGATCAATTCTGCCAGTGAATAAACCATGACCAAATCCAACTTTTCCTATTGAACCTTTTGGACTACAACATGGACGCGTTGAACTACGTTTCCCATGACTCCCGGGGGGCAGCTTGATGTGTACAGTGGTGTTGTCAGTCAGAGACAAAAGGCGGATCAGAGAGAGAGAGGGGGAGAGAGGGAGAGAGAGAGAGGGAAAAAAAAGCTGGAGGAGGAGGAGGCCGGAGTCACTGCGGATTTACTCTCAGTAAAAACCCCTCCGTCTGTCTGCGCCCGGCGCTGTAACTCGGTGTTAAATGGTGTGGAGGACCGGGACCTTTGCAGTTCATTCAGGTGAAGACTTTACCTTTAACTGTTTTGGTGCGGATTAAGTTGTTTTAGCAGCGAACTGTAGCGGCTAACGCTAGCTGAGTGTGCTGGGCCGGTTCTGTTGGAGCAGAGAGGCTCGGGAAACTTAGTGTGTGTTTGTGTGTTTGCACACAGCTGTGTGTTTTGTGCTGAGAGGAGAAGGGAGACGAGCTGAGCTTGTGTTTTTAGCTGAGCCTCGCAGGGCTGGTAGCAGGGCTAGGCTAAACGGAGCTAGGCTAAGTTAGCAGAGCTGCAGAAAGCAGAGTTGGCAGAATTGAGACTGGAGGAGAAAAAAAAACTGAAAATAAACAGTAATGTACGGAGCCCTACTGGCGACACCCATTCAGAATTAATTAAGGGTTGTAAGCGACTTGGTAATGACTGGGAACGAGGTTGTTAATGCGGGTGAACAAGTTAAAAACGACGTGGGAATTAAGTTGTTCCCACGCATTGCTGAGACGTCTGCACGCCTCAGTTTTGTTGTGGATGGTGTCATCTGCAGGGCTCCGTATTAATGAAAGATGAAATCTGATGCTTTGTGGGGATTGGGCAGGTTTGAGTGCTGTGTTGCTGAGAGGGTGATGTTGGTACAGGTTTAAAAGGGTTAAACGTGTCCTGCTGAAGAGTTTTGCAAAGGTCAAAAGGTAGAAATAAAATCTGACTATAGTAATAATAACACTAATGTAGTCTCCACGCCCAGAAAGAGCTCCACGGGTCTCTCAGAAATGCAGATCCTGTGTCTGAGTGAGAATCTGAAGACGCTCTGCAGCGGAAGGAGAATGAGATGCTGCTCTAAAATGTGGGGATTTTTTTTTTGCCCTCTTTTTTTTCTCTCCTTCTTTTTCTTTTTGAAGAGCAAGACTATTCTGGGCGTTTCTTTTCTCGCAGGTCGCCATCATATGACTTGAATAAACTACAAAAGCTTCACATTCCCCTCAGCGCTCCTCACTGCCGTTCTCAGCCTGAGGAAGACTCTATTAACACCACTGGGCAGATTCTCACCACAGCGTTAATCCCAGGACTAAACAGGGCGGTTAATGGGTGGTTAGTGTCATACCTGGCCTCCCACAAACGGATTAAGCCTAGTCTGGGACTAAATTACTGTGCTGTTGGTGAAAGTCTAGATTTAAAGTTACAGATTTAACCAGTGCATATTTGATTTCTGTTCGTCTGCTTTGCATATTTTAAAGTTAAAAGTGGTTTAGATAGAACTATAGACCTTTATTGTCAAGTACACAGGGGTCTGTCAATTTAATAATAATCTACCCATCCATCACTCACCTGACTCTCACAAAGCCCCATCCTGTGAGTTGCTGGAATTGGTTCTTTAGCTTTATGACCTCAGAAACCCTGGCTGAATGAACTCGTGTTTTTGAGATTGTTCCAAGTTTGACGAGCTCAGTCACGTGAACACAAACACACACACTAGTGCACTAGGAGTGGCAGGCAGCCATATTCAGCACCCGGGGAGCATTTGGGCGTTCAGTGTCGTGATCAAGGGCACTTCAGCCGTGGATGTTACTGCTGGTCCTGGGGATTGAACCGGCAACAAGCCTGGTCCATCATGGGCAATACAAGTTAACACACACAGGCATGCATGTAAGCGGGGAAAAGTTTGGACAGCCGAACGCATGTTACAACAATAGTTCTTCTGCATGTTGTGTGCAGTTACGTATTTCCACCAGAGAGGTCTCCAAATCCCCAAAATGTATGTAGTGCAGATTTAAAAGGGACATATCCCCCCCCCCTTTCCACAAGTGAACACAGTTCTGGTTCTTAATGAAATGTCTGTGATTGTTGAGGTCAAACCACTACAAGGATCAAACACCACAGCAGTGTTCTCTTCCTGTCTAAACATGTCCTGTTCAGAATGGCCAGTGTTCAGTTTGAGAGCCCAGGAGCGAGGAGCAGAAACTCTGGATTTTATCCGTTTTCACTCAGTTCTCTTTTTTTCTTCGTTCTTATTTCCACCACGTGCACCCGTGTTTGTTTTGTTCTGTTTAACCTTGAGTCTGCGCTGTTACATAAATCCAGAGCTGTGATTGGAGAGAATGATGTGAGGAGGCGGGACAGTTCTGAAGTGCCTGCACTCTACATAAGAGACAGCACAAAATCAGAACGACTCTTTTGTCCCAAGTTTTAAGAGTTGGGCAAATCTGGAAAACTGCCGGTGTTGTTTTATGTCAGTCTGGGGGCTTGTACGTCCCATCGTAGCCTGGTTTAAACACGAACTGCCTTTACGTTCAAGTTTTTACGAACTACAACCGGTTGCACAAAGTAATGTAGTTTTAACGTACCTCTAAGTTATAACGTGAATATTACACATACCCTACAGTAGGTGTAAGTTCTGCCATAAGAAATAAATATAGAGAAGTGTTTAATGCTATTTCTCTGCATTTTCTCGCTCTCACATGCGCACACACACACACACACACCTCTGTCTGCTTGTGAGACTGTCTGTGTGTGTGTTCTCAGCTTGGCTTGAGCAGGATGGAACCTTCCCGCAAATTCAATTAGCAGTTTAGCTAGCTGCAGCTTCGCTAACGTTGCTGACAATTCATTGATAAAAACGCTGTTAAAATGTGTATGAGGACCCAGTTTAAACATCGAAAAAATTTCCGTGCGGCGTTCCGAACAGAATAAACACACACATAAAAGACGGCCGCTTTGGGGACACCACTTTATTGTAAAACACATTCTCCTTTCGCAGTAAAAATAATAGGACCTTAAATCAAGAAGACGCACCACTGAAAGCGAAACTCCAGCAATATCACTGCGTGTGGAGGTCCTTTGTGTAATATGTCCTGTTTGTGTCGGAAAGTCAAATACGAGGAGGACAATGGTGAGGTTTGCTTTTTTTTTTATTTGTTATTATTAAAGCTGTCCCTCAAGAATCAGCGTACGTCACGACACATGACTGTAAACACTGTATTTTTACAGTTTTTTAACAGTTTAACCGTTTTTAAGGAACCTCAATGACTTTGTTTACCCAGTGTTAAATAGTTGAACTGTACACGGAGGCTATTGTAAGGCTGAATAATATCTAAACATGCACTTCCATGGCCCCAGGGTATAGAACAAAGCAGCTAGGCATCACCTTTGAGACGATGTAGAGCGGAGACCCTCCCAGAAGAGCTGAAACCGCTATAGCTGCAAAGGGTGGGCCGACATCACGTTAAACCCTATGGATTAAGAATGGGATGTCAGTCAAGTTGACGTGGTTGCAAGGGCAGACGGGTGAATCCGTTTGACAGTATTGTGTGTGTAGTTTCAGATAGAGCTCAATGATAAATCAAGTTTCTCTTCATGATAATTTTTTTTCCTCGATAAAATTGATAAGCTTTGGGGTATAGAAGCCGTTTATATTTCCCAAGACAACAGAAGCAACCTTGTCACTGCACGCTGGATTGCAGGCTCAGTTGCATGGTTGTGTTTAAACAGTAGCAGGTTAAGGGAAGCTGGCCAGTAGAGACAGCCCTGAGAGCAAAAGTGAAGATGAAGGTGAGCCTCTGCTTTCCAGGACATTGATGTGGTTTGAATATCTCAAGTCTGACTAAGCTCAGTCAAGCCGAAAATGCAAAATATGCCGTGTGCAGGAGACACTACTAGTGTTTCACCATTATAAGAAAACATATTGACTAACGCTGAGTACCCTGAGTGTTGGAGTTTGTTCAAATGTTGTTAACTGTGGCAACTTTTGCTGCTGTTACTCGTTTATGGAGAAAAGACAAAAATACCCAAAAGGCATCAGGAAATAACCAAAGCTGTCACCTATTTCATGGCTGAAGAGATGCTGCTGCTGCTTATAACAGTGGAGGGAAAAAAAGGTGTAAAACCTAGTGAAAGTACTCAAGGTAAAAACGCCATTTCACATATGAACTCCAGAAGATCTGGAGGATGAGGATGCCTTTTCACATGTGTAGCGTACAGCCGGAGATTGACATGCTTTATGATCATTGTACAACTTGACAATGACATTTGACATTGGCATTTAACCCATCCCTAGCAGTGACCACACACACACACACAGCAGGGAGCAGGGGCAGCCATCCTAGGTGCCCTGGGAGCGCTTTGGGTTTTTTTGGGGGTTGAAGAGACACCAGGTGGGCATATCGTCAGAATATGGTAGGAACTGCTACCGGAGCAGGAGAAGGGTCTTTGCAAACGTCCTGTCCCACCTGGTAAGATGTGGACATTCTAGGGTCTGTCCACAGGGCTCTGAATCTGTTCAGCCATTCACAGATGCACATTCTGGAGAAACATTTGCTAGCGTTTCCTATGTAAAGCCTCTCTAAAAGAGGAGAACGTAAGCCAGAAGCTGTAAATTCAGAGCCCACAGAGAGATCTTTGGTTCACGTCCCGCTCCGTTAATGATGACACAGCTGATGCCATAAAGGCAAGAGCCATGGCCCGAATGGCACAAGAAGGACAGAGCAGCGCAGGAGATGCTACCCCAGGTAAAACACTGGGAAACCTCAGTAAAGAACCCTCGGTCAGTCACAGCACCAGGTCGTTGAAGCTGAACTGAATAATCCACTGTTAGTTCCTGATGCTGACAGTGAGACCTGTTTTTGTTTGGTGGGTGATGCAGTCAATAACATCTCCAACATGAGCCTCTTACCTGAGTGTTACCTCTACACACCTACTACAGGTTTTTAACACGGGAGGCACGTTGTGACCAGCAAAAGAGCATCTACAAAGTCAGAGGCAGTGGACAGATTAATGTTTCTGGTTTAAAAAAAAAACCCTGTAGCATAACAGCTGAGTGTTAAGTGAGATTTTTTTTCTTGTTACTTATTCTACGTCTTTAAATGTTTGAAAGAAGTCCTCACACAACCGTTTTTAAGTCAGTGTTTCTTCATCTGGAAAAGATAATGAAAATGTTAAATAACACAGTTACAGTGAAGTCTTTCCTTGTGAACTTGAGTAATTTACATACTGTGCGAATGTATATTATGTTAATAATTAATATTTAAATATTGTAATTTAATGAAAGCTTTGTGTATTCACTCTGTAGCTTTTTAGAAGAACGTTCTTTAAAACCTGAGACAGTGGTAATTGTTGAGATTGATGGCTATAGGAGGGTTCAGAAGTAGTGGTGTGTTCTCTCTGTGTCTGCGTGGGTTTCCTCCGAGTGACTGTCTGTGAGGAGTGTGGTGTGTTCTCTCTGTGTCTGCGTGGGTTTCCTCCGAGTGACTGTCTGTGAGGAGTGTGGTGTGTTCTCTCTGTGTCTGCTTGGGTTTCCTCCGAGTGACTGTCTGTGAGGAGTGTGGTGTGTTCTCTCTGTGTCCGCGTGGGTTTCCTCCGGGTGACTGTCTGTGAGGAGTGTGGTGTGTTCTCTCTGTGTCTGCGTGGGTTTCCTCCGGGTGACTGTCTGTGAGGAGTGTGGTGTGTTCTCCCTGTGTCTGCGTGGGTTTCCTCCGGGTGACTGTCTGGGAACAGTGTGGTGTGTTCTCCGTGTCTGCGTGGGTTTCCTCCGGGTGACTGTCTGTGAGGAGTGTGGTGTGTTCTCCCTGTGTCTGCGTGGGTTTCATCCGGGTGACTGTCTGGGAACAGTGTGGTGTGTTCTCCCTGTGTCTGCGTGGGTTTTCTTCGAGTGACTGTTTGTGAGGAGTGTGGTGTGTTCTCTCTGTGTCTACGTGGGTTTCCTCCGGGTGACTGTCTGTGAGGAGTGTGGTGTGTTCTTCCTGTGTCCGCGTGGGTTTCCTCTGGGTGACTGTCTGTGAGGAGTTTGGTGTGTTCTCCCTGTGTCTGTGTGGGTTTCCTCTGGGTGACTGTCTGTGAGGAGTGTGGTGTGTTCTCCCTGTGTCTGCGTGGGTTTCCTCAGAGTGACTGTCTGTGAGGAGTGTGGTGTGTTCTCCCTGTGTCCGCGTGGGTTTCCTCCGGGTGACTGTCTGTGAACTGGATAAGGGTTACAGATAATGAATGAATGAATGGATATTTCTGTTCAGTACAACTTCTAGTTCATGTCACCGTTCTAATAATCGGAGTCCACTCAAGACTTAGTTTCCCAACATCTGAAAGCACTGAAGAGAACAGCACACAAAAAATGGGTAATTTTCTGTTTAAATCCAGGAGTTAAAAAATAGGCTTTCATTTTTTAGCCTCTGCTCTCTAGACCAGTATCTGGACATAATTCTTCTGGACTGAATTCTCAGGTGTTTTTCTTATGATTTACTCTTCTGTGGACCTTTTAAAGACCCCAAAGTGCTTTACATTCTTTGGGACATTGGGGAGTTGCTTCAACCAGAACCAATGTGTAACATCCACCTTGATGATGTGACAGCATCCAATCTGCACCTGTTCACACATCAACTTTCAGGTGGAGAGGAGATGAGACAGACTGAGCCTACACTGTCAGAAAACTGGTCTCTGTGGCGGTACCCTCAAGGGTATACATTTGTACCTTTTTAATTAGGGAACATAATTGTACCTTATTCTATGATAATTGTAGATTTTAAAATTGTGTTGAGTTCTACGCCCCGTTTCATCTCCAGGACTTTTATTATGGTTTTTTTCATTTGACACGTTTCTGTGATTAAAAAAATTACAAATATTCACCGCTCCTTCTTGAGAAGAGAATGTAACGTACCTTTTAAGGAACACAACTGGACTTTAACAGCACTGTGGTACATTTACACTGTTTGACCAATAAGTCATATGACTTATGATTTTGGGAAGTCATAATAAGACAAAAAATAAATACGGATTTTTATGAGCGTCAGGTTAATTCTGTTTTAATTCACTAAGACGTTAAAACGTGTTCTTAACCTCGAGGAACGCGTATTATGTGTCTCGTTGCAGCCGTATTATTTCAGCGTGCAAAATTGTCTTTGTGTTTTTGTGGCCGCTGGGCATCCCTGACATTAGTGTACGTTACCGGAGAGTGACTCAGGAAAATGAATAAATCACTTTTCTCATGAGCGCGTGGTGCAGTGGCTTGCAGCAGTGGCCCAGACCCCTCTGACGCTGCAGCCGCCTCTGAGTGTGACTCTGGATCAGAAACGTGGTTCAGAAATAGCCCTTCAGCAACGTACTGTACGTCCCTCGGTTTAACAGCGCTGAGGGAAAGCGGACGGACAGAGCCACAGAAAGAAATGTGTGAACGCATTCAAACTCTAGACCTGCTGTGTTTGTTGGAAGGAGAGAGAAAAAGGGAAGAGACGTTGAGTGATTGTGTGTCTCCTCTGGATTATGATGGTGTCGGACGTGCTGTTTTATGGCGGGAGCATGCAGATTGTTACCCCTCCCTCTTCTTGCTTTTTCTCTCTTTTCCTTCTAAACAATGTATACTTTTTTATATGGATGTATGTTTTTTTTTATTATTTCTCTCCCTCCCTGCACCTCCCTCCACATCCATCTTTTTACTGCTCTCACACACTTTCTCTCACGCAGTCGTCTCTTGATGTTGCCTATTTTTAGGAAACTGCAGTCCTCGAGGGGAAAAACTGCACATTACATATTGTTTCATCTCTTTGTTTGAGTCTTTAATGAGAACTAAATGAAACCAGCTTGGGCCTTGTATGCTGTATGCTGCCGGCTGGGGTCTTGGTTTCACAGTTTGGGTGTTTTTATTTTTAAAAAACGATGGTAAAATAAGAGCTTCTTAATGCCCACTCATTCTCCTTTTATAACTTTAATTCGCCAGTCAATAAATACCTTTTGAACACATGACCTCCCTACAGCAGGAAGATACACGTTTTTTCTTTTAAGATTAATGTGTTGTTGTTAATATATCAATTTGCAGGTTTCCATCCATCCATTGTCTGTAACTCTTATCCAGTTCAGGGTCGCGGTGGGTCCAGAGCCTACCTGGAATCATTGGGCGCAAGGCGGGAACACACCCTGGAGGGGGCGCCAGTCCTTCACAGGGCAACACAGACACACACACACACATTCACTCACACCTACGGACAATTTTGAGTCGCCAATCCACCTACCAACGTATGTTTTTGGACTGTGGGAAGAAACCGGAGCACCCAGAGGAAACCCACGCAGACACAGGGAGAACACACCACACTCCTCACAGACAGTCACCCGGAGGAAACCCACGCAGACACAGGGAGAACACACCACACTCCTCACAGACAGTCACCCGGAGCAGGAATCGAACCCACAACCTCCAGGCCCCTGGAGCTGTGTGACTGCGACACTACCTGCTGCACCACTGTGCCGCCTAATTTGCAGGTTTTTATTTATTAATTTAAAGTGATTAACATATTGCTCTAGTTTGGCCTTTCAAAGCCTAGCTGTATGTTGCTCACACTCTCATTCTCCATTTATCTGTGTTTTTAAAGCTGCTGCACTGCTGTGAATTTGTCGATCATCAATGTACATGATGCCTGAGCTGTTGTTTACAAGCAAAGGTCTAAGGTCCACGACATCAGTAGTAGAAGTTCAGCAGATAAATCAATGAGAAGACTTTTATTACTTTGCCTCTGCCCCAAACAGCTCCACAGCCAAGTTCTGAGGGCTTTAAACCCCACTTACTCTTGCCGTTGAGCATGCTGTAGCCATCATCGGTCGCTTTAGTGCGTCCAGTTTCATTTCATTCCTCTCTAAGTTCTCCTGCGTGAACTTCACTGTGTACACCTCGAGCTGGCCGTATTCATGAAGAGCTACAACAAACAGTGAGACACACAGTATATTATTTAATAACAAATTAATACATATATTCTAATGACGTGTGTTTGGATCGGTCATAAAAATATAACTTAGTAAATATAGTTATAAAGTAGTATGAAGATATATTAATGAATGAGGCAATTGCTATTTATTTTGATTACAATATTAATGTTTATTCATGATTTAAATAAGTTCAAGGCTCTAGTTATTTGTCTCCATTTGAATTAAATGCTTATTGTTTCTTACCGTGCAGACTGTAAGTGTTTGGGAAGAACTGTGTTGGTAACGGAGGTTAACGCTTAAGTGTAAACACTGAGGGGGTGATGGAAAATGGAAAGGTAACTCACTCCTCACAGGTGTGTTCTTTTACGCTGCTGTTAACAGTGGCTCCCGCTCTTTATCCCTTAAAGTACAGTATTAACCCCCTCAGCTCTGTAAACCTGGTTGAAATATTACCTGTTATCCTGTACTAAATGTCAACACTCTGTGGCTTGCTGCTTGATCATTAGCTTGGTGTGAAACTCTCCTCGTTAAAGGCCTATTCACACAGAGTACGATGCAATTTTTAACGCAGTGGAAACTTCACACCAAGTCTGACGCGTGTTTTTGGCTCAGCGTTCTGAAATCGAGGAAGAAGAAATGGATTCATTGAGAAGGAACGATGATAAATTAATCATTTTACTTTAAGTACTATAACTAAACAACGCACATTGAGTTCACCCCAGTCTACAGAACAACACGGGGATTTCCAAAGGCCACTGGGTGAGTTTGAGGCTCTGCTTCTGCGTGTTGCTCCTCTGATTTTAAAAAAGGTTATATTTTCTTTAACCACCACATTTTAGTAGTCAGCATGTTGCTTGTTTTTTAAGCATTTTTTTTCTGCTATGAACAGTAAGAGCTGTCTTCCTGCTCATTTGTGTGGTCTGCAGTCATGACAACAGCTCTGATTGGTCGCCTGCCCATCCATAAAATGCAGAATATATAACTGTTGCAGTCAGTCCGCTTTAAAACTTGACATCCACTTAAAAAATCAGCCACATAAAAATGGACTGTGTGAATAGTCCTTAAAGCTCAACTATGTCACTTTTGGGGTTTTGGAGACCTCTCTGGTGGAACTGGGTAATTGCATATAAAATTCAGACGAATTATTTGTTTTTTTTGGGTAACATGAGGTGTGTTTTGGACCCTTTCCGTGTGTGTGTGTGAGACACACACACACCATATTTTAGCATGCTCCTCCCCTCCAGATTCAGTAACCCTACTTTTAAATTTTTTTAATCAAAATGCTCAATGCCAACGCTACCTAGATTGGTATAAAGTATCAGACATGGAGCATTGGAACTGTGTTCTTTGGAGTGATGGAGAACCATCCAGTACCTTTTTGGATGCATTGGGGTGTTGTTTGTGATCATGAATTAATCCTCCAACATCAGTACCTGACCACACTGGTGCACTGGTGGTTGAATACAATGAAATTCTCACAGCAGTGTAATAACACACTACTAATACACTCTTCATTTCTTCTGAAATGTTGGATGAGCAGGTGTCCACAAACATTTGGACACGTACTGTAGGACCTAAACGTTTTATATTACTTAGTTTTTTTTTATATTACTTAGTTTTTTTGTTGTTGTGGAACAGTTTTTAGGCCTCCATTTTGAAGATTATGTGGCGCTTCCTTGACTGTAGCCCATAAATGTAAGAAAATCCATGCAGCATTTCTCCTGTGCCTCTGTGGTTTGGGCCGAATGATAGAAATATCTTGATTCGCCGTAACAGCCAATGATGTTATAGACGGCTTACGTTTCATCTGAGGAAATTACATATTGGAGCAGAAGGGTTTCCATGACAACAGCAGAAGTGATAAGTCGGGGTGAGCCGTGTTAATAAAGGAAGAGTGGATGCAGGCGGCTGGAATTAGGTCAGATAAAAAAGAATTCTTCCTTTTTACTGTTGGGATGGTCTCGTCGCATTAGACTGCACGGCGCTGCGAATTCAGACGCTTTAGCACAACGTTGAGGGGAAAACCTCAACCATCTTAAATGCTAGTTTCATTTTAGAGCAGCTGAAAGATAGAGCCTGCAATTGTGTATCTTAAACTTTAAAAAGTTTAAGAGCTTAGAGTGTCAGCTGTTTTCTTTTCTTCCTCAGTTTATTCAACTAGACACACTTAAGTATAATGGTGCGTTCCTGTATCATGTTTCATAAAGTAGTGTTTAACATATAAAGATATCATTTGACTCTTAAAAATGTTTACATGTTGTTTCACAGTATTTTGGCATGTGGACACTGAAGACAATGCTGTCTAGTGAAACATTGCTAGGTGCAGGTCCAGAAATGTGCTTTCTGCTGTGGTTAATGCTAAATACATTTCATTTATGGTGTAATTTTAAACTAGAAAAGCAAAACAACTGTTGGGTATTAAATAAGCATATGCAATTGTTAGGACCTTCAGAGGACCACCACAGAGCAGGTATGATGCAGTAACACTGAGGTGGTGGAGGTTAGTGTGTCTGTGTGTTGAGCTGGATCAGACACAGCAGTGCTGCTGGAGACCGACACACACTGTGCAGCGACAGATGAGCTACTGTCTCTGACTTTACGTCTACAAGGTGGACCAACGAGGGAGGAGTGTCTCACAGAGCGGACAGAGTGTGGACACATGGTTTAAAAACTCCAGCAGCACTGCTGTGTCTGATCCACTCTACCGCAGCACAACACACACTAACACACCACCACCACGTCAGTGTCACTGCAGCGCTGAGAGTGATCCGTCACCCACATCTGCCCGTACCTGCTCTGTGTGGGTGAGAAAGGAGCAAACCCAGTATGCAGAGCGACAGATGGACTTCTGAAAGATATTTCACTTTTGGATTTTACCGGTAGCGTCTAGCTTTAGCCACTGCTAAGCCATACTGCTGTTCAGTGAGTCTTCTGTACTCTCGAATCAGCTGTGTATTGATCATTTGCGTTGTTTTGCCTAAATTATGACTGCACTATCCAAAAGTTAATTCTATTAACGTGCTCTCTGATATCCCCCCTCCCTCACTACTCTCTGCAGGATGTCCCACTACACAGACGAGCCTCGTTTCACCATCGAGCAGATCGACCTGCTCCAGAGGCTTCGGCGGACAGGAATGACCCGGCCGGAGATCGTCCACGCGTTGGACACCCTGGAGAGGCTGGACCGCGAACACGGGGACAAGTTTGGCCGCCGAGGCCTCGCCCCTTCTGCGTCTGACTCCACCTCCAACAACAATGGCTCCGCCTCCACCCCCACACCGGCGTCCAACAACGCCGCCACGGCGACCGCCTCCACCTCCTCCACCGCCACGCAGACGCAGTTCCTCTCTCCGTCGCCGAGCAACAGCTACGCCACATCCCCGCCAAGGCCCGTGCTGCCCTCACCCGTCGCACTGGTTCCCATGGTAACGAACGGCCGCGACACACTCACCACAACAACCAATGGGAAGCTATCACCTCCGCGTTACCCAGTGAACGCCACACCCACCGTGAGGCCGTACTCCTTCGAGGGTCCGGAGGAGGAGATGGACATCGATGACAAAGTGGAGGAGTTGATGAGGTCTGTGTCGGATTTGGTGATTTGCGTGAAACTGCATGCGTTCTGTTGAAGTATGGGTCTTTGTTTGTCCCTCCTGCTTGGGTACGCATCACCATAACTTGGTCCCTGATTGGTCTACGGACTTGATTGATGTGTCGTTGGAACGCTGAGAGCCTAAGCTACACAGGGATCATATAAATACATTTAATTGTTTTTTGAATTTATGTACACTTTGTAAATATTTTGCCAGTACTCACCACACAAACATGAGGATTACTAACGAACTGTTTGAAGGAAAGACTCAAATTTGGTCTCGTTTTGAAAGGAACAGCCTAAGGTTAACACTGGTGTTGTGTGCGAGTCACGTCTGGGCTCTTGAGGCTTTGTAACACAGCCGTTTTGTTCAGTCATTGGCCTCAAATGGAAAATATTTCCTTTTTTGCAACCAGTTGCAATGGGCCTGTTGCTTGTCCTGCCGATGGCGTTCCTTGTGTTGGTGTCGTTGTTGTTTTAGTTTATTAGCGTGTAGGCTTATGGTGAGATCTGGGAGATCTATGAAGCCTTTGGTACCTCCGGTACCACAGGAAACAAGAACCGTACCGTTCTCAGAATTTTGGTATTGACTGGGTACCAAAGTATCAGTTCTTGTGACATCCCTAGTCATTAGTTACTGTTGTTAATTTACCTTTCAGTGTCAAGCAAGCCAACGATACTGAGCATAGATGTTAACCCTGTGGAAGAAACACGTACAGCGTAGGACAAACACTTTTTATCGTAGATCCTGACTGGTGCAGCCGTCTAATCAATCGCTCCAACATTGTGAGACCGTGACAGTCGTGAGTGTTCACATCTCGTGCAATATCTCTTTGCACAATGCACACTTTCTAAGTTTAAGCTTAGGTTTTGAATCCTTTATAAAGGTGTAGAGAATAATTCTAACCTTTCGCCCTTTCAGTTTTGAAGTGTTTAACGGCAGGAAACCTGAAAGAAGCATGAGCAGAGAAAACAAAGAGATATAACACAGAACAGCTTGGACAGTCTGTTTATATTTTGCTGCACTGGATTATATTTTGTCCCATTTACACGATAGGAAGGTGTGCATAGCTGAGATCTCATAAAACTGCTTCATCTCCACCCACGCAACACTACAATATCGCAGCGGGCTTTGAAGGAGCATGCTCACTCTCATCCTGTAACGATTCTTACTGTCTTTAACACAATTTCAGGGCAGGGCTATTGATTTACCTCTGTCTACCTCAGCAGTCTTCGACAAAAACCTATTTTTGATTGTGCTGTGGTAGGATTGTGGTGGGGTAGTGAATCATGCAGTTGTTAAAATACACTGGAAATTACCATGCGCTATATTTCCACATGTGAAACCATTCCATTACCAAATATTTATTGTAATAGTTTATTTTCGCTGTTAGAGTAAAGCTGTCAGATATGACCTTGGTTGAACAAACATCATGTTTTCAGAATTGCAGCTGGACTGTAAAGCTAGCACAAATATGCCCTGGAAAAGGCAATGAGATTTCAGATCCACATTAACTAATACTACTAATAATAATAATTAATAATAATGAAAAACCCTCAGAGCTCATGTGAAGCCTTTGTTTCTTAAACAGCCGTTCAGTTGATGTAACGCTAACCCGCTTCTCTCCAGTCCAGTGTTCTGTGGCGTTGAAGCCCAGGATGTTGGTTCATAAAGATTCTCAGAGCTGCTGAATCAGCTTCTCAGCACTGAGATGCTTTATGAATGCAGCTCATTTGGTGCAGATATAAAACCAAGGGCTCCTCAACACTGGGGTATGGTGGGGATTACTGTCGGAGTGGAGCTTAAAGAACCCAGGACACTGCTGTTGTTTCATTAAAGAGTGATTTAGATTCAGTTCTGTCTAAAAAATGGTTAATTTAATGTATTATTTTTCTCTCTCTCCTCTAATATGTTTTAATAATGACGGTGCTGCAGATTTACTGCTTTAATTGTTGTACATTGTCCAGTTTATCCGATCAGAGACAACCAAAACACTTTTTAACAGGAAATGTGTTCTGTTTCCTGGAAATGTCTTCATGTTATTCCTTTCTTCCTGTTTGTGTGTGTGTGTGTTCAGGCGAGACAGCAGCTTGGTAAAAGAGGAGATCAAGGCGTTTCTGGCGAACCGGCGCATCTCTCAGGCAGTGGTGGCTCAGGTCACGGGTCAGTTCACTTATTTTAATTACACCCCGTTAAAATGTGGAAAAAGATACAGGGTATTTTTTTACACTTTGTGAGTGTGAGCGAACGGTCCAGTCATATTTTTATACACCGTTCAATAGTGTTGAATTTTAAAAGTGGTTTTTATGATGCTTGGAAATGTTATCAAATGCACTGGATGTGTGCCAAAAGTTTGTGGACACTTTGCTGCCTCTTCTAAGCAATGTTTAGTATTAAACCCCCAGTTTTTTCCTGAATATTACGGTATATACTCATTGTACAGACCCTTGTTTGACTGGTTTACTGTCTTCCATTCTCATTCTCTCTGTCTCTCTGTCTGTCCATCTGTCAGGGATCAGTCAGAGTAGGATCTCTCACTGGCTCCTGCAGCAGGGTTCAGATCTGAGTGAGCAGAAAAAGAGGGCTTTCTATCGCTGGTATCAGCTGGAGAAGACCACACCAGGTTAATATCGGGTGTCACTGAATATGCTCAAGTTGTTGTGTTTTTTTTTTCCCCTCCATTCTGTGATTTTTGTTTGATTATAATCAATCAATTATCATTTAGTAATGATACTTATTTAAACTTTTGATTCAGGGGCTACTTTAAACATGCGCCCTGCCCCTTTGGCCCTGGAGGAGATTGAGTGGCGGCAGACTCCGCCCCCTATAAGCTCCGCCCCTGGCAGTTTCCGGCTGCGCAGAGGCAGCCGCTTCACCTGGAGGAAGGAGTGTCTTGCTGTGATGGAGAGGTGAGGAGGAGATGAATGTGAAATTATATGAAATATTCATTCGTTCATTATCTGTAAGCGCTTATCCAGTTCGCAGTCGCGGTGGGTCCAGAGCCTACCTGGAATCATTGGGCGCAAGGCGGTAATACACCCTGGAGGGGGCGCCAGTCCTTCACAGGGCAACACACACACACACACACACACACACATTCACTTACACACTCACACCTACGGACACTTTTGAGTCGACAATCCACCTACCAACGTGTGTTTTTAGACTGTGGGAGGAAACCGGAGCACCCGGAGGAAACCCACACAGACACAGGGAGAACACACCACACTCCTCACAGACAGTCACCCGGAGGAAACCCACACAGACAGGGAGAACACACCACACTCCTCACAGACAGTCACCCGGAGGAAACCCACACAGACACAGGGAGAACACACCACACTCCTCACAGACAGTCACCCGGAGGAAACCCACACAGACACAGAGAGAACACACCACACTCCTCACAGACAGTCACCCGGAGGAAACCCACACAGACACAGGGAGAACACACTATATATTTGATTTAATTTAGTGGACACCTGACGTCTTTGAATCAGATGTACCTGACTGGCCAGGTAACGTCATATTAGAGTGTGGGTACAGAGTTTGTTCCTCTTGCTGCAGTAACATCTTCCATATCTTATTGGTTTTTGAATATTGCTGTGAGAACTGTATTGCATTCAGCCACAGGAATTATTGAGACCAGATATGGACAATTAGTTCTGGAGTTGAGGTTCCAATACGCCATAAAATGTAGTTCCACTGCTTCACAGCCCAGCGCTGGGAGGCTTTGTACCCCTCAGGCTGTGTCCTGGCTTTGGGCATGAAGACGAAGGTAACCCTGCTCCAGAGTGTCCCACTTTGTTGGTAGTGTTTGCGTGCACAGTGCTTATGTATATTATAGCTGTTACAGAGTTGATAAGTTAACTCTGTGCTTACAGGAAATTGTCCATGCATAGTAGATGATTGTGTATGGACTGAAGACATGCTTCTACTTTTGTTCTCCACAGCTACTTCAATGATAACCAGTATCCTGATGAAGCCAAAAGGGAGGAGATTGCTAACGCCTGCAATGCAGTCATACAAAAACCAGGTTAGTAAAACTGTTACGTATTTCTCGCTGTATTTACACATGTAAATATCTATTAGGTGTGTAAATATGCATCGAAACATCATGTATTGGTTTGAAGGTTCAGAATAATTTCAGTTGTTTGTAAGCAATAATAATAAAGTGTAATTCAGTATCATACCGTTTGAACAAGACTAGTATTTCTAGCTGCTATCAAATTAATAATGTCATTTTTTTAATGGGTTCGCAATAATTTTTTGGGTTTTTATGGCATTTCAAGAAAAGTTGGGGGGGTGTGGGCAAAGTATAATTGTGAATATTCTAGGGCATAGTAAATTAAACCACTCTGCCGTAAGCTGACAGGTGGCTTTGTGTTTCCAGGGAAGAAGCTGTCAGACTTGGAAAGAGTCACATCTTTGAAGGTGTACAACTGGTTTGCGAATCGTCGCAAAGAGATCAAGAGGAGGGCCAATATTGGTAAAGTGTTTTATTAATTATTTTGTAACCAATGGGTCGTAGTCCTGGGAATTTAGTTTAGTTTATAGAGCCATTAAATTAATTATAACGTTAACGTCGTGATTAATATTGTGCGAGTTTGTCAGTTGTTAGAAATCAAAACAGTCATAAACTACAGACTTATATTGGAGCTGTAACCGGAGAGGATCCCTGTTTGTGATTGGGCCCACTACAGTTTATTGGATAGTTTCCATATTTTGTTTGTTTTATGGTTCAACGGAAGGCAACCTTCCTGTCCCAAGGCCGCTTCTCTAACGAATATTAGCAAACATTAGGCCAGTGAAAGCACATCATATTAAGACGTGTTAGCAGCTTTTAACAGTTAAAATCAAAGGCCCTAAGTGTTTAATGTCTGCTGCTCATCGTACTACAGCTATCATTCAGTGAGTCTGCTGTACGTTACCGCTGCCATGTGCCTAAAATAGATCTCAGATCTGGTTACGTTGGTGTATTTTTCTCCTGTACTTGTCCTAGTCCTCTGCATTTTTCAAAATCTTGCTCCTGTGTTAACAGCTACAGATAAACTAACTTTCTAGATTTGTTTATGAGTTGTTCTATCATTGACTGAGTGAGTGAGGTAATGATAAAGTCTCTAAATGCAAGTAAAAACAAAGTGTGTGAATGGAGCAGTGAACGAAATAGTATAGTGCTGCTGAGGACGTAGCGATCCATTTTGGCCACAGCCCTGGATAATGGATGTAATGGATGATTTGCATTGTTGGTCACATGTGGCAGTCTGTAGTGGTTTTTAAGTAGCTTCAGATGTGTCACGACAGGGTCTTTTTTCCAAGAAGCCACAATTCTGGAGAGCCATGGGATAGATGTGCAGAGTCCTGGAGGACACTCCAACAGCGACGACATCGACACTAGTGACTACACCGAGCAGGTGAGGGTTTAACTGCTGTTTTCAGTTAAAGATTGTTTACCACTGTGTTACCAGATGTTTATGTATACTTGCCCTTCGAAAGTGTACTAAGAGAAGTTGGTTGCCTCTTTGCCGAGGTAATCTACTCTTCTGGAATGGTTTTGAATTAGAGATTATTAATTATTTGGCTCATGTTCTACTCTCTCTATCCTGCACAGGGATGTGACATGACCTACTTTGAGAAGAGACCCATGACCCGACCATTTGGTTTCTACAGGCTTGAGCCTACATCGCCCACACAGGTAAAAATGGGAAAATATAACTATCTAATAACTCTAGCTTTACACTACCTGGCAACCCCTCTGTTGTAGCTGCACCGTGCTGGTGTAAAGACTGGAGACTGGAGCTCATCTGTTGATGTACAGTCTGTGTTAGTTTCCTCTAGTGCCTCATCAGTGATCAGTTACTGACCACAGAGCTGCTCTTGTCCTGATAACTTTGGCTTGTGGCCTTTTTGGTCAGAAACATGAACTTGCCCATGAGGAATGGGTTGGAGAGGGGGCTGATAAACTACAACGAATTACTAATTAATACTAATTAATTCAACTAGACCTGGACGATACAGCCGTAATTTATATCACAATATATTTAGTTAAATTCAGTCAATAAGATATCAGTCCGATATTGATATGAACAATAAAAAAATCCATAGAAAAAGTGCCAAAACTAAAAGTGTTCTCCCTGTGTCTGCGTGGGTTTCCTCCGGGTGACTGTCTGTGAGGAGTGTGGTGTGTTCTCTCTGTGTCTGCGTGGGTTTCCTCCGGGTGACTGTGAAGAGTGTGGTGTGTTCTCCCTGTGTCTGCGTGGGTTTCCTCCGGGTGACTGTCTGTGAGGAGTGTGGTGTGTTCTCCCTGTGTCTGCGTGGGTTTCCTCCGGGTGACTGTCTGTGAGGAGTGTGGTGTGTTCTCCCTGTGTCTGCGTGGGTTTCCTCCGGGTGCTTCCGTTTCCACCCACAGTCCAAAAACACACGTTGGTAGGCGGATTGGTGCCCCCTCCAGGATGTGTTCCTGCCTTGTGCCCAGTGATTCTGGGTAGGCTCCTGACCCACCGCGGCTCTGAACTGGATAAGGGTTACAGACAATGAATGAATGAATAATATTGTGATATATAATGATACTGAATTATTGTCCAACCCTAAACCCGAGACAGATTTTGCTGCACAGGTCGTCTCTCCTGGGGAGGTGTTAGAGTAAATGTTGGAATAGTTCTGTGAGGCTTGGATAGCATCCTCAAGAGGATTAGTGAGGTATGGTACTGCTGTTCGGAATGATGTTATCTTTCATCCTAAGGGTATGCTATGCTCCAGAGCCCAGTTCTGGGGGTTTATATACCCCTCTAGCACACGCTCAGCATTGGTCATAATGTCTTTAATCTCACGTGCAGCTCATTATGCAGAATAACATCATGTAAGCTCATATGCTTCAGCATCCCTTTTGGTTTCATGATCCGTTATGGACATCAAGAAAGGTCTATGAATGTTTGACCAGGTGTTCCTCTAGTTCAGACCCCTCTGTTTTGTTTTTCTTTTCCAGGATGACAGCACTAATCACGCAGACCATCAGGACCCCATCTCTCTCGCTGTGGAGATGGCAGCTGTCAATCACAGCATTCTGGCCCTGTCCCGCCCAGGGGTCGTGCCCAACGACATCAAAACAGAGGCACTAGATGATGACTGAGGAGGAGGGTGTGCGAGTGGTTTGCTGTGAGTGTGCGTGTGTGTGTGTGTGTGAGTGCATTTGAGCAGAAGTGGATGTGTGCTGCTTCATTAATAAGGTGGGGGTCTACTATCGCAACGACCAAAACAAGGATGTTGTCGTTTCTAGCTGTTAGAAGCGGTCACTCTTAACTCACCATCCTTCTGTTGTGTGTTAAAAGTAGCCGGGCATGTGTCTGCTCTTCTGCACCGGGCTTGCGTTGAAAGGAAAGAAAAAAACAACAAAAAAATAAACAATAGGGTTCATGCATCTTTGGTGTTTGGACTCCTGAATAAAACACCACAAAGTCCTCCTCTTTCTGGAATCTTCCACAGTGTGGGGCCACTGGTCCTTCCTTTAAACCTCTGCCCTCCTTCCTGAACCCTCAGGCCACCAGTCCCGACCCCAAACTTTACCTCATTCCACTCCAGGAGTGTATAGATCTGAGCTAATCGTGTTTTCCTGTTCATCTGTGTGCTTCCCGGAAGTAATGTCGCTGTGCTTCGGCGCCTCTTGCCCAGATGTAGGACTTTTCCTGTGTCGCTGTGGGCAGAAGGGGTTAATGTTTGGCGTGTTTGTGTGGGAGAAGAGTAACTGTGCAGTTACGGAATGTGTGTACCGGACTCCTGTATACGACTAACTGACCGCTCTGAGTATTTAGACACTTAAAAACTTTCATTCCCTCTTAGAAATTTTAAAGGAATACTTCAGCATTTCTTTAGCATTGGGGTGATTAACACAGACTACGTTTCCAGCCGGTTTTCACTTCAATATGTCATAGACTTTAAAGGAACACTAGGTAAGGTTTGGGTTTTTTTGCTCCTGGAGCTCCCCCTAGTGTCATTTATATTTACAGCACTGTACGGAAATCATTGGGGAAGGGGAAGGACTGGGTAGATACCTACCTCCCTTTCTCCAAAAGTGACAGTGCAGTTTCCGCAGTGCTGAGCCCTGAGTAGCAATGACAGAGGCTCTCCTTATGACATCACAATGGAGCATCACAATGATTTTCAAGCTGTAATTTTCAGGGAAAACTATTATAGTGTTCCTTTAATCGACTGATTCTGAAGCCAAAGCTAATTGGCTTTTTTATAAATAACGAAATGGACAATGATTTCAGAAGAATTTCTGTATCAGCGAATAATCTCTTAAAGTAAAATGGTCTTCTTCCGAGAAGGTTTTACTCTGGGTTACTTTAACCCCACAGAACAGGATGCTATGTCTGGATTTAGTTTTGGTTTCCTCTAGAAATGAGTTTATCGGGAGGTAGCAGACCCCTGCGTTCACATTCAATGAATTCAAGACACTCAGTGGAAACAAATCTAGTGTTAAGAGCACAGTGCGGCTCAAAACAGCATTATTAAGCCTGGGGATAGATATTAGATTTTAAAAAATGCTGGAGTGTTTCTTTAAAAAGAAAAACAACAAATAAAAAAAAAAGTCTTCTCTTTTAGTTGATTGCTTTTTTGTTTTGTTTTTCCCTTAAAGTGATTTTACTGCTGTTTTTTAACAGCGATCAAAGTATTGTGTACTTTTCTTTCGTAATGGGAATCATGTGGAAGAGGAAACGTGATTTTTGCGAATGCCAAAGGATGGAGAATTCGTCCTGCACAAATCTCAAGTCCCTTGGACTATAAACCGAGGCTCCCTCCGGAGAAAGAGGAGACCTCCGTACGTGTGGACGGAATAGCTAACGTCGTTTCTCATTTATTATTTTTTATTTCCTCAACGTCCAGCTTTTACCCAAAGTGGATTAGAATAATCCTAAGGTTTGTTTGTTTTTCGTTTTGGTATTTATTTTCCTTTTCTATGTTCGTGTCCGGAGATTTCTCAGTAATAAGCTAAAATCTGAATCATGATCTAAACAACACTTGTTCTTGTGCAATTGCATCAGTAGGTTTTTAAATGTGACATTAGTACAGTGCATCAGAGCATTCCTCTGAGTTTAGAGAGAGAGAGAGTGGTTTTACATTAAAGGGGAATTCGACCTGATTAAAGCAACGCTAGGTAAGATGTGGTATTTTCGCTCCTGGGCTCCTCCTTCAGTTGTGGAGTGTAATAATAATAAACTTTTACAGCTCTGTGTTGAAATCAAGGTGGAGGGGAAGGGGTGGTGCTGGTAGTGGTGGTGGTTTCCAACCCTCCTCCAAATGATACATAGTGCAGTTTCTGCAGTGCTGAGCCTGGAATAGCGACGGCAGAGACCCTATCCTCACTCTTACAGCTCAGAGGAGATTCACACTGGTTTTGAACCTGTAATTGTGGGGTCGAAATACTACCTAGTGTTGCTTTAAATAGTTGATATGTAAACAGAGTCACTGAGAGAGGTTTGGTGAGAAATGCCCTAAGGGTCCTTGTTCAGCGCTTGGTGATAGAGCAGACGTCTGACACAGAAATGAAGACAAATCTGTGCAATTCCCCTTCTATCACGAACCCTGAGAGTCCGG
The DNA here is from genome assembly GCF_029633855.1 of Hoplias malabaricus. Taxonomy (NCBI): domain Eukaryota; kingdom Metazoa; phylum Chordata; class Actinopteri; order Characiformes; family Erythrinidae; genus Hoplias; species Hoplias malabaricus. Next base: position 9,180,766 of record NC_089806.1, read on the forward strand.
CCCCGGCGTTGTGACTTTGGTGTGATTGGAAACGATTGGTGATGACTTTGACAGGGTCTCGAAATACGAGCTGATGCCTTTCTTTCCTGCTGTGGAACATAAGCTTGGTACAGTTTCCAATATGTAGCTATTTAACTTTGGGGAAAGGAAAAAAGGTTCTAAAAAATAAAAACTATTCTGATTTTATGTGCCATTCCTCTCTCTCCCAGTGTAAAATTATCATGGATATTTATGAAATGCAGAATTAACTAAATCAAGCGTTCTCATTTCTTGTATCTTTTTTTTTTTTGTGATTGATTTGTTCATTTTTGTTGTTATTATTATTTTTTTAAGAGCAGTCTTTTTCTGTGTCAAGAGTCAAATATATTTTGAGAAAACAAAGCACCCCCTACTGTTCAAAATAGAGGTGACAGTTCTCCAAAGGCCACAGTCAATGCTCTGAAGCTAGAACACGGTTCTCTGAGGATGATGTTGGAAAGAAAAGAAAAGGCAGAGCTGAGAGGAGCTTATAGAAAAGTAATATCCCGTTTAATCATAAGCTTTGTGACCGCTCCAGTCCCAAATGGCGCTCTGATCCCTGCAGACCAAGGCGCATGGTTTAAACGTGTGAATTCGAAACGTAGTTGATACTGATGTGAGTGGCTAGAGTTGGATTACAGCAAATTTTTCTGAAGTTGATTTAATGGTGATTTATGATTGCGTTTGTGCTCGTGTCACTGATTGTCTTGACGGTTCCAAGCTGAAGTTTGTACCTGATACACATCCCTGTGCTTCCCAGTAAGTGTCCAGGTGTGTCCTTTTTTCAGATTTCCAAAAAAAACTGAGCACAGAGCGCATTAAACACACACTAAACCTACTCCTTCTTGAAGGCCGCCCTGGTATTGGATGTTAGGCTGAATATATAACCAAGTTCTAAGCAAATTGATGCTGGAAAACTAATGTTAATGTCACCAGAATTTTGATACTAGCAATCTTATAAGAGGAGGAGCGTGGTGTGTTCTCCTTGTGTCTGCGTGGGTTTCCTCCGGAAGAGTGTGGTGTGTTCTCCCTGTGTCTGCGTGGGTTTCCTCCGGGTGACTGTCTGTGAGGAGTGTGGTGTGTTCTCTCTGTGTCTGCGTGGGTTTCCTCCGGGTGACTGTCTGTGAGAAGTGTGGTGTGTTCTCCCTGTGTCTGCGTGGGTTTCCTCCGGGTGACTGTCTGTGAGGAGTGTGGTGTGTTCTCCCTGTGTCAGCGTGGGTTTCCTCCGGGTGACTGTCTGTGAGGAGTGTGGTGTGTTCTCCCTGTGTCCGCGTGGGTTTCCTCCGGGTGACTGTCTGTGAGGAGTTTGGTGTGTTCTCCCTGTGTCCGCGTGGGTTTCCTCCGGGTGACTGTCTGTGAGGAGTGTGGTGTGTTCTCTCTGTGTCCGCGTGGGTTTCCTCCGGGTGACTGTCTGTGAGGAGTGTGGTGTGTTCTCCCTGTGTCCGCGTGGGTTTCCTCCGGGTGACTGTCTGTGAGGAGTGTGGTGTGTTCTCTCTGTGTCTGCGTGGGTTTCCTCCGGGTGACTGTCTGTGAGGAGTGTGGTGTGTTCTCCCTGTGTCCGCGTGGGTTTCCTCCGGGTGACTGTCTGTGAGGAGTGTGGTGTGTTCTCTCTGTGTCTGCGTGGGTTTCCTCCGGGTGACTGTCTGTGAGGAGTGTGGTGTGTTCTCTCTGTGTCGGCGTGGGTTTCCTCCGGGTGACTGTCTGTGAGGAGCGTCCGTAGGTGTGTGTGTGTTGCCCTGTGAAGGACTGGCGCCCCCTCCAGGGTGTATTCCTGCCTTGCGCCCAATGGTTCCAGGTAGGCTCTGGACCCACCGCGACCTTGAACTGGATGAGGGTTACAGACAATGAATGAATGAATCTTATAAGAAGTGAGACATGACCTCAAACTTCATAGTATTAATAAGCACTTAAAAGTTACACTGTAACCTGGTCAGTGTACACTCAACTCCACTCTAAAACAGACTTCACTGAGGGCACACAAACGATGAGTGCCCCTCTGATCAGCAAAATGAGGAACGGGTCACTACAGCCTTTTGGTTCTTTTGAAAATGTGGACCGTAGGACCATGAGTATGTCATTTGGGACTGCTGTACAGTGGTAGATTATCGCAGTGTAACCATCAGAATCCTTGTTTTATTTTTATTTTCTGTTGGGGATAGAAATGGATGGATTAAATTCGTCTCTTCTGGTTTTTAATAACCCCACGTGAACATGTGCCAAACTGTTGTTGTTGAGTGAACTGGGCTTCACAAGCCACACTTTCTGAAAAACCTCGTTTGAAGCTGTAAAACTCTACACACACTAGTATTGAGATATTTATCCTCTGCTGTTCACTCGGCTTCTCGTGTTTAATCGGGGGGTGCTTTGGGTTCCTGCCTTCAGGGTTTTCACGTTCATCTGTCCATACACATCTCCTTTCTTAGATCTATTCAATAATGATGTATAATAAATAATACAATAACTATAACTTAAAAATATCTAATAAATAACCTGTATTCAAGTAAGTTTGCTCTCAGTCATTGTATGTCCCATTTAAGAATTTAGTGCCTTTTTTGGACAGTAGACTGTTCTGTAATTAAACTGTAGTATATATATGAGCGTTTTTGTACAGTTTCTTTGTTTAAAATGACTTTTTTTAAAACTTGTGTTTATTTTAGTATTGTATCTACTAGAGAATAAAGGTATATTGATGAACAGAGTCCTTCCTGTCTTTCATTCTCTGCCACCTGCCAAACAAGTGCACATTTTAATAATAATAAAAAAAAACATTAAAATTGAATAATTTTGTAAAATGAGACTTGAGACGTAACAGGTAGGTAGGTGTCGCTGTCACACAGCTCCAGGGGCCTGGAGGTTGTGGGTTCAATTCCCGCTCCGGGTGACTGTCTGTGAGGAGTGTGGTGTGTTCTCTCTGTGTCTGCGTGGGTTTCCTCTGGGTGACTGTCTGTGAGGAGTGTGGTGTGTTCTCTCTGTGTCTGCGTGGGTTTCCTCCGGGTGACTGTCTGTGAGGAGTGTGGTGTGTTCTCTCTGTGTCTGCGTGGGTTTCCTCCGGGTGACTGTCTGTGAGGAGTGTGGTGTGTTCTCTCTGTGTCTGCGTGGGTTTCCTCCCACGGTCCAAAAACACACGTTGGTAGGTGGATTGGTGACTCAAAAGTGTCCGTAGGTGTGAGTGTGTGAGTGAATGTGTGTGTCTGTGTTGCCCTGTGAAGGACTGGCGCCCCCTCCAGGGTGTATTCCTGCCTTGCGCCCAATGATTCCAGGTAGGCTCTGGACCCACCGCGACCCTGAACTGGATAAGGGTTACAGATAATGAATGAATGAATGAATAACAGGCAACATTTAATGTTTAACAAAACAGATCAATAGATTCATCTGGAGAATAAATTACAGAGGAAACATTACATTTATCAGTGATTTAAAGAAAACCCAAAACTGGAAAGATGGTGCTGTTGTGAGAATCCCACTCCACTTTTAGCCAAACGAACAGTAATATTCCAGTTGTTTTTCCAGCAGCTTTAAAACGACAGTGACTTCACTTCCTGTTGTAAACTTACTAAACTTTATATCATTTGAAAACTGCAGCTTGTGATGAACAAAGCTTACGATGCTCTAAAAACCTGCCAAAAATGTGTTCCATCACTTTTCATTTAAAAGTTAAGTGTGACGCAGCATGAATTGGCTTTTCAACTTAAACCTGTGTAGTTCTGACCGTATGTGGTTTCTTTCTTCTTAATTTTACAAACTTAAAAAGAACTAAAATGTGAATATTGCTCTCAGTCAACTACTGAAATTAGAAGATGATGATGATGATGAGCAGATGTAGTGTTTCAGATATAAAAACAAGGCCTTTGTGGAGACTCGGGCATGACATTCAAGCCCTTTTTCAAACAGCAACACACTTTAAACCTTACACAATTCAGACTAAGAAACACACGCCAGTGACATTACACATAAAACAATATAAAAAAACAGTTTAAAAACCAACCTCCACAAGATCCCACAATTCAAACTCATTTAAATAAACCAGCCCCTCTCAAAAAATCACATTCAGAAGCCTCCCGCCTTTGGGCAGTGCAGGTTTCTCCCACTCGAACCTGAGCACTGATTACGATGCTTAGTTTTACAGCCCCAGAATAAGCCATTAACATTATTGTTATTATTGTTTTAAAATGGTGAAACATCATCGGTATTAGTCCAAAACTAGGTTTGATCCTAGCTACGTCTAACTACGTTATTCGTTGATCACCACTGGCATTTCTGTTTAATTTGACAGTAATCGTAGACTTTAAAATAAATAATACCAAGCCAATCCTAACGCTGGAGAACTCCACCGCTCTGACTCCAATAGGTCCCTGAGATTCACCAAAAAAGACAATCCAGAGTCGAAACAATGACAGCAGCCATCATTTAAGGCACTTTCTGTACAACACTGAAGAGTGCAGTAGGAGGGTTGAATATTCAACCACATTCATCGCCAGGAGAGAGTCGGCACAAGGCACTGTGGTTTGGCCTGTAACACTGAGCTTGGATCGTGGAGCATTAAACAGTACCATTACTCTCCGTCAGTGTAGTGACAGCGGGTGGATCTCAGAACCCTTCCGTGATGTCTCCTGACTGAGTTATCGCTTCTAAAACACGTTTGTTGTTGATTTCCTCGCCCTTCACAGGGAAGAAAGTCCGAGAAACAAAGGAATGAGATCCACCCACTGAGGAACATTAGGCCGAAGCTACACCTGCAGCACTGGGAGCGTGTCTCTGTTAGTGGTTTGGTTGTTTGTTTGTTTACACACTGCTTTGTAAAAAGCATCAAGATTTTCGTAGATTAGGCACTTTTTTCCAAGAACAAAAGCCCTCACGATCATTTGGAAAACACCACAACACACACACAGTAACTGAACACCAGTCTCTGAGAGTCTCGCCTCTTTACACAGCGTCCTGCATCACAGTACAACACAGTACTCAGTCCAGGGGCGGATACATCACACAAGGCCACGTTTTCCCAGTTTCCTGGATGAGGTGATGTGGCCAGATCCCTAAAGGATCCCTTTTTTAATGTTAAAACCATTGCATTAATGAACCGTAACAACGGTCAACAAGCGTAAATCCACACTGGCCTCCCTGGTGACTAAAGCTCTACCTAGCCCCACTGGTACCGTTAATGCATGCTCAGCGCCACCAGTTCCATGTCTGAATTAAATAAACATAATATTTGATCTATTTTAAATTTTTACGTAATCAAACGTAACTTCTGTTCATTATTTAGTTCCCGCAGTTATCTTTCCTTTACTCGAAACCATTTATCGTCATCATCGGAAAATCACTTGGAGTCCAGGCTGTAGGGTGGAGGACTAATGTCCTGGAGTCCAGACTCTCACAAAGAGCTATGCTCAAGCTTCCTCTACCCACCTGTGTTACTCAGAATGGCTGAGTGTGAGCAAATGTATGGGGCTGGACTAGTCTTTCACAGAAGCCTGTTTGGGAAATTTAAAGACAGCAGTGTTTAGTACACGGTTCATTAGTGTGTCGTTACTGTTTCGTGTATAATTTTGTTCCAAAAACACCACATTGAAAAGAGATTGTTAGGTTTGATTGCAGAGTTTCATTTTGACACAGAAGAGGGATGTTTATCTCCAGGGAATGTGTCTTAATTGCATTGTGTGTGTGTGTGTGTGTGTGTGTGTGTGTGTGGGGGGGGGGGGGGGGGGGGGGAGTGTTGTCAGGGCAAAATTATGCAACAAGTGTGTGAGCAATCAACTGTAGTGAAGACATAGAGAAGGGAGCGGAACTGTGTCGGGAAACCCTGAATGTTCATCCTTTTCCCAGGAATCGTTTTGTTGATGTCATTTGCCTATGTACACAGTCTAAAGGACACACAGCAGCTTCAAAGGAGGATACGTCAGTGTACGTGACACAGGTGTGTACACCCCCAGAAGGGATGGTCAACCTGGAGTCGTCACTCCTTGCTTTAATCCCCACCTCAGGTCACCGTCTGTGAGGAGTGGTGTGTTCTCCCTGTGTGTGTGTGTGTGTAACTGTGTGATACTGTCCACAGTTGATAGGTATGAGTGTATGAATGACTGGGTGAGTGTGTGATCCACTGTGACGTCCAGGGTGTGTTCCTGGCTTGCGCTCAGTGACTCCAGGTAGGCTCAGGGACACCCATCCCCACCCTGATCAGATGAAGCCATTTCAGAAAACGAATGACTAATTAAACTGCGTATCTTCAGAAAGATTCCAAATAAAAACAAAGAGTTTAAGGCCGTGGACGAATGTGAGTTTCCTGGCCCTGTTTAGAGACGGTGATTGGGTGCAGGAGCATCATGGGTGTGTTTTAAAGGACAATGATGTGATTGACGTTGATCTGATGAAGATGGCGAGGATCAGTTCTCTCTCGTTTTTTGCTCCAGCTCCTCCCCGAAGGTGGAAGGTGGAAGTCAGGAGCAGGAGTAAAACATTCTGGACACAGCCCAGTTTTTTTCATTCAGCTGTTCCAGGACTTCCTGTTCTCTCCTCTGCGTGCCCCCGCCGGTCCCTCATTCTTAGCCAAAGCAGTCAGAGCCGCTAGGTTCGGGCTAGAGCCTGAGAGGTTCTGTTTACGCTTCTGTCTTCGACGTTTAGCCGTCCCCGAAGCACGACACACTCTGTCCGGTCTCACCATAACACCGTATCCAGGGTTACAGTGGAAGTAGTATCGCCCACCCACCGAGCCATCGTTTTTACCTGAGGAAGAGAGTAGCGTTATATAATTATTAATTATAATCATATAAACAAGATAAGATGTAAAATATCCTATGCCAATCCATTAGCGCTTCACCACACTCTCTTCCTACCTGAGGCCACCAAAATTCCTGTTGAATCCTACACCTCAACACCTCCAGAAGGCTAAACAGTGAAGTCTAGTGCCCCAGACCCACCCCCCTCTAAGATAGCTTTACAGTCCTACCTTACCCTTAAGTGTCAACAACCATAAATCCACACTGGCCTCCCTGGTGACTAAAGCTCTACCTAGCCCCACTGGCACCATTAATGCATGCTCAGTGCCACCAGTTCCATGTGAACTTCACATGCTACATCACTAACAACTCCAGTAGCATCTCAACAGTGGATTTCCACAAGTAATCTGTGCTCTCCTTATCCATTACAGCTGTAATGAGCAATATTAGAAACTGGCCAGGTCCCTTAAATTCAAACATTCATTTTATGTTCTGGGCGGCACGGTGGTGCAGCAGGTTAGTGTCGCAGTCACACAACTCCAGGGACCTGGAGGTTGTGGGTTCGAGTCCCGCTCCGGGTGACTGTCTGTGAGGAGTGTGGTGTGTTCTCCCTGTGTCTGCGTGGGTTTCCTCCGGGTGACTGTCTGTGAGGAGTGTGGTGTGTTCTCCCTGTGTCTGCGTGGGTTTCCTCCGGGTGACTGTCTGTGAGGAGTGTGGTGTGTTCTCCCTGTGTCTGCGTGGGTTTCCTCCGGGTGACTGTCTGTGAGGAGTGTGGTGTGTTCTCCCTGTGTCTGCGTGGGTTTCCTCCGGGTGACTGTCTGTGAGGAGTGTGGTGTGTTCTCCTCGTGTCCGCCTGGGTTTCCTCCGGGTGTCTGTCTGTGAGGAGTGTGGTGTGTTCTCCCTGTGTCCGCGTGGGTTTCCTCTGGGTGCTCTGGTTTCCTCCCACAGTCCAAAAAACCACGTTGGTAGGTGGATTGGCGACTCAAAAGTGTCCGTAGGTGTGAGTGTGTGAGTGAATGTGTGAGTGTGTGTGTCGCCCTGTGAAGGACTGCCATTCCGGGGAGGCTCTGGACCCACCACCACCCTGAACTGGGTAAGCGCTTACAGACAATGAATGAATGATGCAACATACGTTTATTGGTCTTTTGCAGAATATTTCCATTATATTAATTCAGCTCCATTAAAAGTTGTTTTTTTTTGAAAGCCACTTTACTCTGTAGAAGGTAAAGACAGAAAATATTAAAGGTTTACCTGCTGGTACATCCAGCTCCACACCGACCCAGATGCCCTCGGCAAAGTCAGTCGGCCCCACGTAGCGCACTGTTCCATTTTTGTTGCTGCCCACCGTTACGTACTCGTCCTCCTTCAGCCAGTCGGGGACAGGTCCTTCCTCATGGATGTCCTCTGTGTCAGACAGGATCTCCAGCTTCTCCAGTGGGTCACTGAGGCCTGACAGAGGATCGATGGCTTCTTTAACCTCTTCTTCCTTCACCTCATGAAGGATTCCTTTAAACGACTTCAGGCCAGAGGCCTTCACCTTCTGGATTTTGAATGGATTTGATGCGGTCAGAGCCGTCTGTGTCCGAAGACCCTGCGCCGGAGGCTGAACTGACTGCTCTTGTTTTACTGAAGGGTCTTCCTCAGGAAGAGGATCTGGGGTCTTTATTTGCGCTGGAGGTGAGGCCTCTGAGGCCTTGGCTTGTGTGTTATTATCAGGAGATGAAGCTGACAAGACAGTCAGGAGATCCTCCTGAGAATCCTGGTAGCTGGATGTTTGGTTTTTTGATGGAGAGCTATGCAGGGGAATCTTAGGAGAATCCTGTTGGTTGGGTGGATTTATTATAGGTTTTTGCTGTGTGTCTTTTGAAGAAACACTGGTGTCAGCTGAGGCCACAGGGGGCGATGTTTCTGAAAATGAAGTTGTCAATTTTGCATCAGAGTCTTCAGAAGCTGCACCTTGAAGAGCAGGACGTTCTTGAGTAGTAAACTTTGAGCCATTGTCCTCCATTTTTCCCTGGTCCTTCATCTCGGCCATTTCAGACTCTTCTTCTTTACCTTGCTCTGGACCATGGTTTGAAGTGATGTCAACCTCTACAGCAGCGTAACTCTCCGGTCCCTTTTTGTCTGGGGTTTCCGGACTCTCCTCAGGTTCCTGTGGCTCCACGCTGGACTCAGATAGTGACAGAGTTGCAGTGGAGACACTGGTGGAGATGTAGCCGCTGGATGCACTGCTCACAGGGCTTTGGGTGGGGTCCTCAGTCTCAGACTGAACATGAGGAGAAGTCTCCACAAACTGGGACGGGTCTCTGGTTTTACTTTCTGTGACCAGGGTCTGAAAAACCAAGGAAAAGAGCAGATAGATTTGAAGGCATCATGTACCAGGAGGATTTATTCTGAGATTAGAAAAGATTGAAAATTAAACAAACTGCACCATTAACAAGCATTGCCAGATTTGACAGGTTATGGAAAATTATAAATTACAATGCTATTTACAAATCAATGTTCTTGAATATTAAGAAATAAAGAGCATGGAATTAGGAGGGAAAAAAAAGACTGGCAAATAGAACAGTGAGATAACAAGAAGGGCGCCACGGTGGTGCAGCAGGTTAGTGTCGCAGTCACACAGCTCCAGGGACCTGGAGGTTGTGGGTTCGAATCCTGCTCTGGATGACTGTCTGTGAGGAGGGTGGTGTGTTCTCCCTGTGTCTGTGTGGGTTTCCTCCGGGTGCTCCGGTTTCCTCCCACAGTCCAAAAACACACGTTGGTAGGTGGATTGGTGACTCAAAAGTATCCGTAGGTGTGAGTGAATGTGTGTGTGTGTTGCCCTGTGAAGGACTGGCGCCCCCTCCAGGGTGTATTCCTGCCTTGCGCCCAATGATTCCAGGTAGGCTCTGGACCCACCGCGACCCTGAATTGGATAAGCAGTTACAGATAATGAATGAATGAATGATAATAAGAAGACATTTAGCTAATAGTTGATTCTGCAGGTAGTACGCACTAGTTGTTGTTTAGCGGCGCCCTAAAAGTCATCTAAAAGAAACCTGAAGTTGTTAAATGTTCGACAAGCACAGAATCTTTCTTTTACTCTGGAGAACAGCATTGTAGTCTTTGTTGTCAAAATATTTCTTGGACTAGTTTTAGTATCGACTTAACACTTTCCCCCACTCCATAAACATATTTAATGCATTTCGATGTTATGCATTAGATTTCAAATGTTTGGAATCACTTCCCTTATGAACAATTGCTTTTATTTTAATTATACTCTAGAGGACTACAAAAATTACACACATTTCACACAAGTAAAACACACACACACATATATATATATTACATTAAGTGTAATTGTGAGCAAGAGATCTGTGAGGTTTGATTATCTGTTAGTTTTGTTAGTTTTATTCTCAAACGTACTGAGTCCTTATTTCTAATTAGTTATAATCTGTGAAGTTGTAGAGTTTCAGCGTTAGAACAGAATCACTGCACACACTGAACTGCAATTTTTTTTTTTAACATTTCAAAACAGTGAAACCAAACTTTTGAACCCAGGGGAGCAGATATAAGCATGTCTATGGCCTAAGAGGCAACTAACAATAAGCTGCATTTAGAAAACGTACGTACCCTTAGTCACTGAAACTGTCCTTTACTCCGCCGTAATGAAAGGGTAAAGCTCAGTGACACGTCAGAAACTTACATTGTGTGTATATTTCTTGTAGTGATGTACTGAGTTCAAAATTCTAGGCCAGAATTTAACCTTTAGCCCCTTTTTCCCCAAAGCAGATAACAAAATATAACAGCAATAAAAAATATATATAAAAAACTAATTTAATAAAATGGGCGGCACGGTGGTGCAGCAGGTTAGTGTCGCAGTCACGCAGCTCTAGGGGCCTAGAGGTTGTGGGTTCAATTCCCGCTCTGGGTGACTGTCTGTGAGGAGTGTGGTGTGTTCTCCCTGTGTCTGCGTGGGTTTCCTCCGGGTGACTGTCTGTGAGGAGTGTGGTGTGTTCTCCCTGTGTCTGCGTGGGTTTCCTCCGGGTGCTCCGGTTTCCTCCCACAGTCCAAAAACACACGTTGCAGGTGGATTGGCGACTCAAAAAAGTGTCCGAATGTGTCTGTGTTGCCCTGTGAAGGACTGGCGCCCCCTCCTGGGTGTGTTCCTGCCTTGCGCCCAATGATTCCAGGTAGGCTCTGGACCCACCGCGACCCTGAACTGGATAAGGGTTACAGATAATGAATGAATGAATGAATTAATAATTTAATAAAATGATTACAATTTGCACAAAATACTGTACATGGCAGTGCTCAATCAAAAAATGTATATATTTTTTTTTTTGCTTTTTTCAGATATTTAGTTTCAAATGCACGTAGCAACATATCAACCTGCTGCACAACTTAAAGATGATATATTGTGAAAATAGAAAAATTTTGGGTGTACTACCATAGCCTCCCAGGCCAGAAACTGATCTTTAGTTGGTCCCTGACAAAAGTGGGCGGGCACACGTAATCTTCTGGGAATTAATGAGTAAGTAACTCAGTAAGTTTTAGATCCCACCTCCTCGCCCGACTCTCTAAAGCCACAGTGCTGGACCCGCGGTTAATGTGAGACCGCAAAGACAAAGTAAACAGAGTAAAACGAACACAAGTATGAAGACAACAGAGTAGTGTTTAAATATGAAGAAAACAAGAAGAGAGAAGAAGGATAACAGAGTGAAACTGACTAAAAGACAGCGTTTCTGGTCCTCTCCCTCCCCACTCCTGGGTCCCGTGCTCACTCTCCAAAACTTGTCGTTCTGACCAAGGCTCTTGAGACTGGTTATAAATTTGCTGTGTTTTTGATCCTTAAGGTGTTTTGACCAAAGACCCCAGAACAGTGTTCACTTGTGGAAAATGGAGTAGAATACGTCCTCTTTAAAGTGGTGAAAACTTCAAACTTTGTAATAAAAAGCACTGTCCCTTATTTTAATACTTCACATAAACACTGGATATAAATCTCTGGACTCACAGGAGCTCTAAAATGAACATACAGTGCTGGTTATCAACAGTTAGATCTATTTAATCTGTCATTTTCAGTGAAACTTTCTGCCAAAAACATCCATAATTTCCCATGTTCAGGTAACTCCGATAACACGAGAGAGCAGCACAGGTGAAGCTCTGGAAATGGAAGAATATCTGTGTTTGTTACCTGGGTATGAGATGTGTTTTCTCTGCTGGTGCCTGATGCCTCAGAGACCTGTGATGATTTTTGCTCCTCGGGTGAAGAGGAAGGTGTAGCTGAAAATACTGCAGTCTCCACATTTTCTACAAGGAAGTGTTGTGGTACTGAATTTTCCTCAGGACCCTGTGGATACCATGATATTACACAGCAGTCCATAATAACACCTTATAAAAACGTGTATGATAACAACCAATTAGTTACTATTGGGACAAAACTTAACATCTCTGAAATGGTAAATTTACAAGAAAAAAGAGAAAGAACATCTAGTCCTCTCTCGAACCGCTTCTGATTATCCATTCCCCATGAGATCAAAGCACTGTGTGAAGGACAGCTGCAGTTGTCAAATTTTGCCTCAAAAAAAACAAAACCCAAACGAAATTGGAGATAGAAGCTTTGTCCCAAAAGTAACAGTGAAGTTTTCCAATCTTCTCTTTGTGTGGCCTTTAATAAGATGGAACGTACCAGTTTAGGACTACTGAGGTTCTCCTCGAGACTTGCAGACTGGACGATAATACGGGGAACACTCTGCCAAAGGTTCGACAAAAGACTTTCAATATAAATAAATATTGGAATAAAAATATTTCAGGTTCCACATTTCTTTTTTAAATTCTTCCCTGATAAAACCCATGATTGTTTCTGACGTCCACAAGCAAATAAAAACAATTTAAGCAATGGTTTAATCCCCTAAATTGAAGAGGGTTTTTTTTTTGTTATCTTAAGACTGAATTATTTAAGATTGAATTATTGTTTATTGTTGTTTCAACTTCAAAATAAGTTTTTAACTCAGTTTAACTTCAGAGTAAGATATTTTTGGGGTCCTTCCAGTTTAAGGGGCTAAAGAAAGCAGTATAATCACAGACTAGTGGAAATTTGTACAATTATCGTTTAATCTCTGGATAGATTTACTTTGAGATGATGAGGACAATGGGTGTGAAAATCAACACAAAAATGATTAATGAGCATAGGTTCAGTTCACGTCAAAAACCTTTAAATGTTTATTTATATCTACGCAGGCAAGGGACTACTGTATCTTCAGAAAAATTGATTTATTAAACATTGTATCATCAGAAAGGGAAAGAGGTTTTAAGATGTTATTTATTGGAATGAATGTTTTGCCTCGTGAACATTTAAGGAACATTGATTCCGCCTTTCAATTTCATGACATTTTTGATTTGAGTTTTGTGAAGCCAACACCTACTGGACCTCCCCCAAACATGTCTAGCACTACTACTCTGTCCCTCACTGGGTCCTCCTTATCCACCTCTGAGGACATCACCTGAAAAACAACCACTGTCACCTGTTCAGGCCAAAATATACAGTCTAACGCAAAGGCTTGGGTGCCCTGGTTAGATCACGTTTAGAAATGATCCTCTACAGAGAACACACTTCTAGACCATTGAACAGGCCAAACATTTCAGAAAAATGGCATTTAAGTTTGTCCCCTGCTGAGAAGGTGTTAACATACTACGACTGAGTAAACCAAACTTTTGCACACAACAGTAATTTAGTTTTTTTTTTTTAAACTGTTGGCTTACTATTCTGTTATTTTATACAAACGTATTTTGGGAATTCTCATTAGTCTGCCTTATGTTAGTGCTATTTTAAACTTCTCGTGTTCTTATAAGGCAGCACGGTGGCGCAGCAGGTAGTGTCGCAGTCACGCAGCTCCAGGGACCTGGAGGTTGTGGGTTCGAGTGAGGAGTTGGTGTGTTCTCCCTGTGTCTGCGTGGGTTTCCTCCGGGTGACTGTCTGTGTGGTGTGTTCTCCCTGTGTCCGCGTGGGTCTCCTCCGGGTGCTCCGGTCTCCTCCCACAGTCCAAAAACAAACGTTGGTAGGTGGATTGACGACTCAAAATTGTCCGTAGTGTGTGAGTGTGTGCTGCCCTGTGAAGGACTGGCGCCCCCTCCAGGGTGTGTTCCTGCCTTGCGCCCAATGATTCCAGGTAGGCTCTGGACCCACCGTGACCCTGAACTGGATAAGGGTTACAGATATGAATGAATGAATGTTCTTATAAGTTTGTCCTTGTGCAGAAGATATTAACACAAACCGGTTCATCGACGAGAACATTCTTTGAAATGAGGTTGAATAAGTCGTGTGGTTGTTGGTGTAACATAGTGAATAACACTGCTAGAGTCTACACAAAAGAACTGGGGTTCATATCCCTGCCAATGTATATCACATTACTTTATGCCATGATAGGTCTTTGGATAAGGCATTTTACACTATACATTACAACTGTCTCTGGATGAGAAGATCTGTACACTGCTGTACACACAAATGTAACAACGTCATTATGTAAAATTATATGTAAATATACAACAAATGTAAATGAATACGAAGAATCCTTACCTGCTCCTGTGAGACAGGAGGAGCGCTCAGGTCCTTCTTCTCTTCTCTCTTAGAGAGCAAGGACTTCAGCATTTTGGGCATGGGTGTCACCAGAGCCTTAACTGGGGAGAAATAAGAAGCAGCCAATCCTGAGAGTCCTGCAGAGAGGGAGGAGACAGGGAGCAGCAGAGTTTACAGAAAGAGAGAGAGAGACAGTGCAACAGAGAACCAGCTTAGGAAAACCAATAGCAGGAACCAATAGAAAGGCACAGTAACACCAATTAAGCAGATTACGCACTGCAGGAGAAAGTGCTACAGCACAATAAAGACAGGGGCATTATTACTGACGGTGGTGCAGCAGGTAGTGTCGCAGTCACACAGCTCCTGGAGGTTGTGGGTTCGATTCCCACTCCGGGTGAATGTCTGTGAGGAGTGTGGTGTGTTCTCCCTGTGTCTGTGTGGGTTTTCTCCAGGTGACTGTCTGTGAGGAGTGTGGTGTGTTCTCCCTGTGTCCGCGTGGGTTTCCTCCGGGTGACTGTCTGTGAGGAGTGTGGTGTGTTCTCCCCGTGTCTGCGTGGGTTTCCGCCGGGTGCTCCGGTTTCCTCCCACAGTCCAAAAAACACACGTTGGTAGATGGATTGGCGACTCAAAAGTGTCCGTAGATGTAAGTGTGTGTGTGTGTGTGTGTGTGTGTGTGTGTGTGTGTTGCCCTGCGAAGGACTGGCGCCCCCTCCAGGGTGTATTCCCGCCTTGCGCCCAATGATTCCAGGTAGGCTCTGGACCCACCGCGACCCTGAACTGGATAAGGGTTACAGATAATGAATGAATGAATGAATTAATTAATTAATTATTACTGACTTGACAGGAGACAGTGGCAGAATACATCTGAGTATTAAGTATTTTAATTTGGCAAATCAGCCCAAATGTAGCCAATCAACCAAGACACGTTTGGTGCAGGAAGAACGACTGTTGTACGAAGTGTTGAAATGTTTAGCCAATCAATATGACACAACAATCCAGTTAAACCTTCTGAACGAACGACTGTAAAAAACTTCAAAAACCATTACTTGTTTGGTATAGTGTTTAATACAGAAACTTCTAACTTACTGCTCGTTATTGTAAGTTCTCTAACGAAGTTTTAAATGTTATGAAGCGTATTTTCACTTCTAAAAGAGAGAATCACAGTGCATCTAATGCCTGGCTTTTTCCCATTATCCCTAAAGTCACAGCAGAGGCTGGTGGCTAAAAGCTTGTTGTAGTTTCAGTGCAAAACTAAAAAAAGTAACCAACCAAGTGTCCAAGAGAGCACAACCGGGTGTGTGGATGAACCGCGAAGTAGCGAGGGATTACTGTACACAGTAGTTGTGAAAGCCTTTCAGTCGATTAGTGCTGACAGATATAAGGGTTTATCCTCTAACCGTGTGTGATTTGAACTGAGGATAGCTGGAACACAGTCTGTGCTGTGGTGTTTAGCCTGTTATCCCACTTGTCTAAGCCTAGACGAATAGCTAATAATATAATAACGGTGCTCCAGTAACACTGTGTTAGTGTCCGTTTGAAAAGAAGCGGCTGTTGGCTTCACGTGCCCCACAGGAAGCTTGTGCTGGATTTACCCTCCCAGGCTGGTGGCATTTTGTGTGACTGATATGTGGCTTTATTAAATCCAAGCAGAAGAACAGGTGAACCGGAAAACATCCAGAAACTGCAGTGAACAGCTGAAGCTGAGGGAATAGTGGAGTTGTCTAAGGGGAGTTACCTGGCTCTGGACTCTGGCTTTGGGACAGTTCTGAGTGAGATGTGCTTTTTAAAGATGAATGTGGTGAAGTATTGTCCTGGTATCTGTCCCAAACTCCCTGAAGTCAGAGAACACAGAGACACGTTTAAAAACACTTCTTTCACATGGTGTATTCAACTTATAGATGACAGAACGTATCATCTGTAATCTTTTAAAAACCTTTACAGAACTTCAACTCATAATTACTCAGAATTGTCTTACTTTACTTTGAGCGGGCTCGTGGTTGAGGGGAATATCTTGCTTGCCCCCAGAGAGCTGTTCACAGTGGACAGGAGACAGAGATTACTATTTCAGTGGTGTGTACAGTTAAATGTCTTGAAATGATCAAGTTTAACAGGCGCTTATCACTCACTCTGTTTACATTAGGAGAACTCAGACAGCGTCTGTGAATTTTTCCTTTGTTTGCAAGCTGCTCCTTTACCGTCACTTCCTGCACACACACACACACACACACACACACACACACACACATACAATCCTTTACATTTTATCAAAACCTCACGACACATGGACCAGTAGAAGTTGTGTAAAAAATACATGTCCGTGCCTGTCTGAGTCTGTCGAGAGTGAGGATATTCTCTACAGACAGTACGCTCTGCAGGTATTTCTCAATGGCTGCTTCACTGTCTTCCGCTGGTTTCTCAGTGTTGGCCGCCAGCCGGGCCAGCATCTCTCTGTCCTCCAGACCCTGCATGTCCTACACACAGCATGTGTACATAACAACAATGACAAAACAGCTTCATCAGTGGGAGAGCTGTCAACATCAACTTTCTCTTAACTGTGTAATGGTCTATAGCATGGTCTCGATCATAAGGGTCCAGGGGCATTGTTGTAAACCTGTAACATTGTTATAGGTTTATAAAGTACTGTTTACTTTTAAAAAAAGTTTTCTTGTGAAATTCCCAATAAGTTTGATGTGTCACATGACCCTCTTCCCATTGAAAACACAAAAGTTGGATCCAAAATGGCCGACTTCAAAATGGCCGCCATGGTCACCACCCATCTTGAAAAGTTTCCCCCCTCCCATATACTAATGTGTCACAAACAGGAAGTTAATATCACCAACCATTCCCATTTTATTAAGGTGTATCCATATAAATGGCCCACCCTGTATATAGAAACTTAGCTACAAGAGTCAGGTTCTAATTCAGTTATATTGTTGTCAGCAAAGTCAACACAAAACTCAAAAAAGTGCAGTACCCCTGGGATGTTGGAAACGATCTCAAAGGTGACCCCACAGCCTGGGATAGTGCTCCGTGCAGACATCCGCTTCAGCAAACTTTTAGCAAACCCCTGAAGCAGAAAGCAACATGTGACCACTCTAAAATTAACACAACCAAATCAGTCAAACCTGTGCGTCTAGTCTTGAGACATTCAAATCACAATTCATATTAGTTCCTGCCGGTGGTAGATCATTCAGTGTTATGGCACCCAAGCTACCTCTTCTCTCAGTACTTCTGCACGTGTAAGTGTCTTCCGTTTTTTTTCCTCTTTGTGTAAAGCAACCTTGGGTATTAGAAAGGCACTATGTAAATGTAACGTAATATTATTATTATTATCACTTCCATACTGCAACAGCCAATACTGAGTAGTAATAAAATAGTCTGTATTCCATAATCTGATTACACAAAATACAAGTAATAATCACAGTTGAACACATTTACTATTAAGGATTACCCCCACTGACGAGTCCCCACTGACACCAGGCATAATCATGTGTTCTGGGTGCCCTTATCATACATGAACAGGTCTAAATCCATAGGTGAAAGGTCACATAATAATCAGTCCTCTCCTGTAAATGCGGGTATTTTTTTTTCTGCAGAGCCATTTATTTTGAAAGTGTTTTTGTGATGCACTTTACTTAAAAATATATTAATGTGCATCTGTGTGTGTGTGTGTGTGTGTGTCTGACCTGTCGAGCTGTGAGGTTGACGCAGATCCTCTTCCGAAGAACCAGCTGCATCTGAGCTGGATGACTGAGGAGGACCACCACACGCACAGTGAGATACACACATTGCTCCGGACCCCCGCCTCGACTCAGTTCAGGGCAGTCATGAACTGTACAGTCCCACGATGCCTCTGCCTTCACCTAAACACACACACACACACACACAATATAGATTTTGGAACATAATAAAAAAGAGACTAAATAAAATGTTCATTTACAATGTTCTTTAGTAATTAAATGAGTATATCACTTGTAATTACAGGCTTATGTAGGAGGAAGAGCCTTTTCTCACAAAGCTCCACAACTCTGGAATAGCCTTCTGGATACTTTTCAGGGCTCAGACACACTCTAGATTGAACACCTATCTTTTCACACAAGCTTTTGGCTGTCTTACTACCACAGTTACAGCTTTTTTAGTTAGCTTTCTGGTAACCACCAACCAGACTGCACTCTCTCTCTCTCTCCTGCTTGTCTATTGCTGGGTTCTCTTGCCTGGCCCATGGATGATTGTTTTGCAGTACAACTTTGACCCTGCTTTACCAAGAACTTACTAACCCCTTTATCTTTATTTTATTTCCCTTGTCTGGTTTTCTTTCACACAGCTCCAGGGATGCGGAGGTTGTGGGTTCGAGCCCCGCTTCGGGTGACTGTCTGTGAGGAGTGTGGTGTGTTCTCCCTGTGTCCGCGTGGGTTTCCTCCGGGTGACTGTCTGTGAGGAGTGTGGTGTGTTCTCCCTGTGTCTGTGTGGGTTTCATCCGGGTGACTGTCTGTGAGGAGTGTGGTGTGTTCTCCCTGTGTCTGCGTTTCGTCCTGGTGACTGTGTGAGTGTGTGTGTTGCCCTGTGAAGGACTGGCGCCCTCTCCAGGGTGTGTTCCTGCCTTGCGCCCAATGATTCCAGGTAGGCTCTGGACCCACCGCGACCCTGAACTGGATAAGGGTTACAGATAATGGATGGTTTTCTTTCTCCTGTCTCTCTCATGCCTCGAGTTTTCCTGTTCCTGCTGCTTCCCTGCTGTTGCCCAAATCCAGACCCTGACCCTGTGTATCCTGTACAAGATCCTGGCCTTGTCTCACCTACAGCATCATGCTTGGCCTTGCACAGATGTTGTTTTATCCCAAATTAACTCCATACCTGCTTTTACCTCCAACAGAACCAATGACAAACTCCTTCCTCATATATCACTAATATTTTAGTATTTCACATTACTATAACTTATTCATCTCCATCACTTTGAATTCTGTTCTGTTCTCAGTTGTGCGCTCCGGTGTCGACCCAAGGAGGGTGGGGTCCCCCCCCCCCCCCCCCCCCCTATGAGTCTTGGTTCCTTCTAAGGTTTCTTTTTCATGCTTTTCCTTGACACTGTTGCTCTTCTGAGGCTTGGACCCGGATCTCTCTAAAGCTGCTTTGTGACAATTTTCTGTTGTGAAAGGCACTATATAAATAAAGTTTGATTGATTGAGTGTCTTGTGGTCTTATGAACCATAACTTACTGCTGTGTCATGCTGCTTTAAGATCTGAAGCTCAAATAAGTCATCGTCATCTTCTCTGTCCAGAACAGCATCCGAACCTCCAGCCACTGGAGCCGACACACTGTCATAAAAATGATCAGCTGTGGACACAGAAACACCAGACAGCCTTAATGTGTACAGAGTATAAACACCGTCTGCCCCACCCTAGATTATTCTGATGAAACTGATGAACCGGAAAATAAGGTGTTTGTATTGAACCTTCAACCCACCACTAAGACCCAGGAACAGGACAGGTATGTGTGTCTCCATCCCAGGGCCAGGAACCCTGCAGGAAGTAGATTGACAGATTAGATTCAGGAAAGAGGAAGTGATGATTTAAAATGTATTTGTTCTGCTGCAGCTGCAGCTTCAGAGCTGACCATTGCGCTGGAGCTCCAGGGATCCCACTGCCAGCAGAGGGCACCAGAACTGCATTCCTCTCCTCCGTCAGGGTCAAACG
>NC_089806.1:9205745-9259559 GCF_029633855.1 Hoplias malabaricus
TGTCTGCGTGGGTTTCCTCCGGGTGACTGTCTGTGAGGAGTGTGGTGTGTTCTCCCTGTGTCTGCGTGGGTTTCCTCCGGGTGACTGTCTGTGAGGAGTGTGGTGTGTTCTCCCTGTGTCTGTGTGGGTTTCCTCCGGGTGACTGTCTGTGAGGAGTGTGGTGTGTTCTCTCTGTGTCTGCGTGGGTTTCCTCCGGGTGCTCCGGTTTCCTCCCACAGTCCAAAAACACACGTTGGTAGGTGGATTGGTGACTCAAAAGTGTCCGTAGGTGTGACTGTGTGAGTGTGTGTGTTGCCTTGTGAAGGACTGGCGCCCCTTCCATATACATATAATGATGTTGGTAGATTTTAATTTAAAAATGGTTGCTATATTCTTATATATACACATACACACTGAACTATGTGTGCTGACCTTGCGGTTGGCATTGAGGTTTGCCGCTGGGATCTGCAGGGTGACGCTGTACTCTGTTTTCTTGTTGAGTTCCTCAGCGACGAAGCTGGCTTCCTGCACCAAAAGATTCACTCGAACAATCTGCTCCTTAAGCTTCCTCAGACTCCGAGATAAGACCACCTCTCTGATTCACACACACAAACACACAAACACACCACATTACAGTCAGCATTCAGTAACACACTGGAGAACCCAGCAGCACATATACGTGGAAGCATCGCTGGTTAATATAATGGAACCTATACACCATGTCACCATGAGAATTCTGCTCATCCAATATTTCTTCTTAATAAAGTGTATGTCCCTCTTTTGCTCTGTAACACGTAACTCTTCTAGTAGGGTTTCACACTAGATATTAGAATATAGCTTTGAAGATTTGACCACAGTCAATAATTCTGGATCACAAACACCCCTCTACCACATCTGAAACTGGATGGAGCTCCATCAGGGTTAGATGAATGAGGGAATACATCTCTATTGGAAAACACAGCAGCACATTCCACAGATTAAAGCCCCCTTGGGGAAATGGGGCATTGTGACGAGTTTGTAAAAGAAAAGGAGTTCGCTTCCTCTACGGAGAACACATTTAACAAGGGGTTTTATGCAAATTTGAGTGTGGAACATTTTTTGACCTGTCATCACTGCTTTGTTGGAGCCTGTTCTCTGAGGTGTGTGAGGAGTTCTGTGGTGTGACTTCGCTGGCTCCCTGTACTGGTCTCTCGGGGCCCAGGCTCCTGCGCAGGCGCTGCAGCTCCTCCTCGTACTGTACACGCTGCCGCTCCAGGGCACTGCGCTTCTCCTCCTCATATCTCCGCTCCAAACACTGCATCACACTCTGCACTGGGTCTGCGGAGACACAGAAAGAGAGAGTGGAACAGACATAACAGGTAGCACACAGAGACCGTTCAGAAGGAGACACAGAAAGAGAGAGTGGAACACCCCTAAGAGTCCACGACCTTGAACATGACTCTATTCGATTCTGAACGTATGGTTGGGAAACTGGCCCACAGACGTCCCAAGGACGACTAGAAGGTGCCCCAGGATTCTCACCGTCGTGGCCCAGTGCTTTCATCATGACTTCGGTCTGTGCGTACTCAAAGTTAAAGGTGATCTCACTGGAGCCCTGGCTCACTCTGTCCAGATCCACGTCCAGCTGCTCCACACTCAGAGCAGTTTCCATTCCCCCACCCTCCTCTCCTTCAGCCGCGGTTCGAGACCGACGCTTCGGCAGGTTTATCCTGAGTGAACAGACAAAAGCACACAGGACAGTTAGACACAATCATTTAATGGCTCTTAATAAACCACAATCAGAATTTCAGTGTTACTGCACTCTTTATCTCATATATTCACTGTCCAATGAAAAACATCTCCATTGCTGTCCTTTTTAAATGACTACACCATTTTAACACAGCAGCTGTCCTTCAGTGTGATGATTTCATAGCGAATGGACCAGTAGAAATGCTCCAAAATTACTTGGAAAAACTCTTAACATTGACTTCCATTGAAATTTTCCTTCTTCTGTAAAGTTACAATTTAAACTGAAGTATTAAAATCCATTTCCTCCAATCCATCTAGACTTTTAGAACTCATTTTTGGCTTGGCTTGGTTTTTGGCTGTTTCTGTACCCGTTTGGAAGCTGTTTTGATCGCTCGGGTTTTCCTGTTTACTCGTTTCCATTGTTATTTCTATATTTATATCTGTTTTTATAACCTACTAACCATCCATAGATCTATCTTTTAGATTGTCTCCGCAGGAATATTCATTACAGAGGCACAAAAACTGCCACCGGACCCTGGAGTAACGTTCTTGGTGTAAGTTACTAAAATTCACTAAAAGCGGTAAGTACCTGCAATTCCATGGCTACTACTGGCTGTTTTGCCTGCTCAGAGTGTGGCATGTTTACTTTAACGCCCTTTTCCACCTCTAGCGATAAATATAGTGGTTGTATTTGTAGTAAGTGTCAGCTAGTTAGCTCTCTGGTGGATAAAGTGGACCAGCTAGAAGTGCGCATCCGGAGCTTATTATTGTTGAGGGATAAACAGCGAGATTCAGTGTTAGCAACTCCGGGTGCCTTAGGGAGAGTTAGCACCCCCACGACTCCGGCGTTAGAGCCCTCACAGCGGGGTGAATGGGTGACGTCTCGGCGTCATAGCCGGAAAGCTAAGGCTGATGCTAACGCTGAGGCCAAAGCTAGCCCACCGGGACACCGCGCTCCTCCGATTCGCGTGTCAAACAGGTTTGCCCTGCTCAGCGAAGCACCCGCTGAGGAGCCTGTTAAGAGTGCTCTGGTTATAGGAGACTCTATTGTTCGGCACGTGAAATTAGCTACTCCTTTAGGGGCGCCGGCAGTAACAGTTAGCTGTTTATCGGGAGCCAGAGCGCCGGATATTAGTGGCAACCTTAGACTGTTAGCTAATAGGAGATATTCGAGGGTAGTCATTCATGTAGGGGCCAATGATATTCGTCTGCGGCAGTCTGAGGTAACTAAGGGTAATATTACAGAGGTGATTAAACTGGCCCAGACGATGTCCGATGCCGTAATCTGCTCTTGCCCCATACCAATGCGGCGTGGCGACGAAGCTTACAGCAGACTTTGGGCATTAAACTGCTGGATGTCCAAGTGGTGTTCCGAAAATCAAGTGGGCTTCATAGACAATTGGTTACGTTTTGAGGGCAAGCCTGGTCTTATAGGTAGGGATGGTATCCACCCCACGCGGGAGGGTGCTGCCTTACTTTCTTGCAGTATAGCACATAGTCTTTTAGCTAGTCAGCAGAGTAGATAGCTGCTAACAATCCAGAGCCGGGACCAGGCCGCAGACAGACAGGCTAAACCGACCGTCTGCGAACTGTCTTGAGACGTCACCCAGGTTCAACTGTATTGAGACTGTGTCTTTCCCCCGAACTAAATGTAAAAGTAGAAAAACAAAATCAGCCTGTTTCAGCAACCTAATCAATATTAAATCATACACAACACCTAGCAGCAACACCTCAGAACTAAAATTTGGGTTACTCAACATAAGATCACTAAACTCAAAAGCACTCATCGTAAATGATATTATAAGTGATCATAAATTCAATGTTTTCTGTCTCACGGAAACGTGGGTTAAACCAAATGAATATTTAGCACTAAATGAAGCCACCCCCCTAGGCTATAATTATGCACATAGCCCAAGAATATCAGGCAAAGGAGGTGGAGTATGTGTAATTTACCAAAATACCCTAGAAATTAGTCTTAAACAGTGTGACACCTTCTCTTCTTTTGAGGTTCTCCCCACTATTATTACAAATCCGGTCACAAAAAAGGACGCATTTTTATTATGCAACATTTACAGACCACCAGGGCCTTACTTAGAATTTCTGAAAGAATTCAGCGATTTTGCTACAAACCTAGCGGTGTGCAATCATAAAGTTATAATTGTAGGAGATTTCAATATCCATTTTGAGAAGGAAAGTGACCCACTAAAAAAGGCATTTACCTCAATCCTAGACTCTATTGGTATTACTCAAAATGTAACAGGGCCTACACACTACTGCAGCCACACTTTAGACTTAGTTCTGACACTAGGTCTTAACATTGACAAAATTAATATCTTACCGCAATCCTCAGCAATCTCCGATCATTACTTAATTTCATATGAGCTACGTTTTATCCATAATATATGTAAGAACCCTCGCTATTCTACAAGGCGTATAATAAAACCATCTACCGCCCTACAATTTATAGAAAACCTACCAGAACTATCGACCCCAGTTCCAACTCCATCAGACCCAATGGACCTAGATGTACTAACTGATTACCTAGAAAATACCTGTCGATCTACTTTAGAAAAGGTAGCACCACTTAAACATAAAAGTATAAGACAGAAAAAGCTCGCACCATGGTATAACGATAAGACCCGTACTTTAAAACAAACATTACGAAAACTAGAGCGGAAATGGCGATCAACCAAGCTTGAAGTGTTCCATTCTGCCTGGAAGGACAGCCTTATAGAGTATAGAAATGCCCTCACTAAAGCTCGCTCAGCATATCTGGCCTCGCTGATCTCCCATAATAAAAATAATCCGAGAGCACTGTTTAGTGTGTTTTCTAGAATTACAAAAAATCAAGCAGGTTCTGAACAACTAATTCCAGCAACTCTCACCAGTAAAGATTTTATGGACTTTTTTAATAATAAAATTGAGAATATTAGACAACAAACTCTAGCCACAGGATCAAATCCATCCTGGCTGCCACCTGATGTGAATGAAATAAAACATAATATAACTGTAAAAGAAAGACTTGAAACCTTTTACCCACTCCCACAATTAGAACTAGAGAAGATTATCACCTCCGCAAACTGTACAACTTGCACACTTGATGCAATTCCCACAAAGTTGCTCAAAGAAGTACTACCAGCTATTATTGATCCTCTTTTAACTATAGTAAACTCATCGCTTAGTCTGGGCCATGTACCCAAAGCTTTTAAACTAGCAGTTATTAAACCTATGATCAAGAAACCAAATCTTGATGCTAGTACACTGTCTAATTACAGGCCTATTTCTAATTTGCCATTTCTGTCTAAGATCTTAGAAAAAGCTGTGGCCCAACAACTTAGTTCATATCTACATAAGAATCATATATATGAAAAATTCCAATCTGGATTCAGGCAACATCATAGTACAGAGACAGCTCTAGTCAAGATAACAAATGATCTTCTTCTTGCCTCTGATCAAGGCCACGTATCCGTGTTGGTGCTTCTTGACCTAAGCGCAGCCTTCGATACAATAGACCACAATATTCTCATAGAAAGGTTAGAAAACATGGTTGGAATCACAGGGACAGCCCTATTATGGTTCAAATCTTACTTAACGGAACGTTATCAATTCGTAAAAGTAAACAATCTAAATTCAAATTATTCTAAAGTAAGATTTGGAATTCCACAAGGCTCTATTTTAGGACCATTATTATTTACATTATACATGTTACCGCTAGGCACAGTTATAAGAAACCATGACATTAACTTTCACTGTTACGCAGACGACACACA
Source organism: Hoplias malabaricus (assembly GCF_029633855.1). Classification (NCBI taxonomy): domain Eukaryota; kingdom Metazoa; phylum Chordata; class Actinopteri; order Characiformes; family Erythrinidae; genus Hoplias; species Hoplias malabaricus. The sequence continues at coordinate 9,211,223 of NC_089806.1, forward strand.
ATTGTATATTTCAGCCAAGCCCGATGACAAACACAGATTAAAGAAAATAGAGGACTGTGTAAAAGACGTGAAAGGCTGGATGTTGCGTAACTTCCTCCTTCTAAACAGCAACAAAACAGAGGTCCTGCTTTTGGGTCCAAAAGTGACAAGAAATAAATTATCAGACTTAATTTTAAATCTAGCTAACTTTCCAGTTAAACCTGGTTCAGCAGCAAAAAATCTTGGTGTCATAATTGACCCGGATTTATCATTTGATCAACACATAGGTAGTATCACTAGGACAGCTTTTTTACATCTTCGCAATATTGCTAAGATTAGAAATGCCTTAACCCTTCAGGAGCAGACACATTAGTACATGCCTTTATTACTTCAAGGCTTGACTACTGTAATGCACTACTGTCAGGATGCACCAGCAGCAATTTAAGAAAACTTCAACTAGTTCAAAATGCTGCAGCTAGGGTCCTCACTAAAACTAGAAAATTTGAACATATCAGCCCAGTTTTATCATCACTTCATTGGCTGCCTGTTAAATTCCGCATTGACTACAAATTTTTTTTATTAACATATAAAGCTCTACATGGGCTTGCTCCTGAATATCTTCAAGATACAATTTCCTATTATGAGCCTCCACGTTTACTCAGATCACAGAATACTGGATTTTTAAATGTTCCCAGAATTCAGAAGGCCTCAGCTGGGGGAAGAGCCTTTTCTTATAAAGCCCCCCAACTCTGGAATGATCTTCCAGAAAATGTTCGGGACTCAGACACAGTCGCAATCTTCAAATGTAGGCTAAAAACTCATTTGTTTAGTTTATCATTTGGTAGCTAATGCTCCCCCATAGATAAAGGCGGCAGATCCGGGGGGTCCATGGACACAGGGAATTATAGTAAACTGAGACGCTGGTGCTGTCGTCCCGCCGCTTCTCGCGATCACTCAGGTTTGTTGACGGTGGAGCGGAGGGATGCCAGTGTTTCAGGATGCTCCCGTGTCTGTGTGTCCTCCTGGTTCTCTCCTTTTAGTTAAAGCTGTCATAGTCAGATCTGCCGGAGTCATTAGCCACACTCTGGAAATTTTCATATTTTCTACTTTACAAACACAAAACAGTTCAAAACTAATTCCATCCCTTTACATCTTTCCGAGTAAACGACTGCCCACCTGTCTGTCTGGACACTGATGGATGACTGTCGAGATCCTCCTCCACGCTTCAGACCAGCTGCCCACGCTCCAGCAACCACCAAGTGCCTTGAAGCTGTCCCTACACTGAAGTTCTCATGGACTACTAACTATCATCACCAGTAGATTGACCAGAGGAGGATGGGTCACCCCTTGTGAGCCTTGGTTCCTCCCAAGGTTTCTTCCTCAGCTGGGGGAGTTTTTCCTTGCCACTGTCGCCCCTGGCTTGCTCACTTGAGGGTTTTACATTTGTCTTTACATTTCATGTCAAATCTTGTCTTACTGGAATTCTGTGAAGCTGCTTTGTGACAACATCAGTTGTGAAAAGCGCTATATAAATAAATTTGATTTGATTTGATTTTATTGCCATTCCCAATAATCCCTTTAAACAATCCTATAAAATCCAGTCCCAAACAATCTCCCATTGTGGAGAAAAAAAAAACTAACAAACATATTTTCCTTCATCAATTACACAGTGTCCTGTCTCAGTGTGTTCTGCAAATTATATTAAAGCATGGAGAACAAACCTGAAGAAGTGGTTGTTACCCCAGAGGATGCGGTCGCCATGGTGAAGCTGGACTGGGGCTGAGATAGAAGCACCATTTACACAGGTACTAGAAACACAGAAACAAACACACACACACACACACACTCAACATAATGTATTAGAATCTATGCATATACCAAACACTTTAATGCTAAGGTGGAACCTGCATCTAATTTCTCTCTAATTTTACACAGTGCTGATGAGTATTCAACCAAATTATAAGCAAATGTGTGTGTGTGTGTGTGTGTATAAATACCGAGCATTTCTCTTTGGGGTAAGGATCACTCCTGAGTCTGGAGTGATGTCAATAATGCAGTGCTGAGGCTGAATGGCCATCCCACACAGCTGGATGTCCTGAGAGTCTGCTGAGCCCACCATAGTGTGATCCTACACACACACACACACACACACACACACACACACACACACACACAACACAGAGCACTGAAACAGCCTCTAAATGCTCCTTTTGGAGTTGTGACAGAACACAGTTATGAATTCATGCTCCAGTTTATTTAGTTTATTATGTCTTCAGGGTTTTTTAGTGCCACTGTTTTTATGTTTGCCTTTTTGATTTGCTCACTGTTAACACCCCACAAAAGTCTATGGATTTGCTATTTTAGTAGTGACACAAAGGCTCGTGCTGTAAGTGATAATACGTTTTTAAAAGTCCAGAACCATTTTGACACACCTTTAAGTAATAAACCAGTAGTTCGTTTAGTGCTGGATCTGCGTTGAGGTTCACCAGGAAACACTTATCCTCCACCATCCTGATCCCGGACGACTGGAGAGAAATCCCCAAACTCTCCAGCTGTTTCTGTCGCTCCTGTTATTAATAGCAGTAACAGAACCGTGTTGTAACTTAATATGAATAATTCCTGACTCACAGCTTATTGAAGCAAGGGGAAACATTACACTGAAAATGTAGATTTTAAACTTTCAGTCCACTTCCAAACAGAGGTGAAGATAGTTATTACGTATAGGTTTCAACACCATGGTTTTGTTGATTTTCCAAGTAAAAAAATTTAATTTAAACGTTATTTTGTCACTATTCAAGTATGGATTATGAATTTACACATGTGCAGAATTTCGTTTTATTTACCACAGCTTTTGCACTGACCTTTTTTTTGTACAATATCATAAATTCATCAAATAAACAGTAACAGTGCATGTGTTCACTTAGTTTTTGTATAAGTGATGTTTAGCCTTTAAGTTAAAATAATAATACAGACCATAATTAGACGTTAATCAAACTCGAACCTTACAGCTCACTAAAAATTATTTTCGACATATATCTAACGTAATATGTGAGTGCACTAACCGTTAAACCGACACTGTGCCCTACGGAGGGTGTAGGGGGACATTTTGGGATTCGGCTTCGCTGCGGCATTAAAAACTTCTCATGAATCACTCACTCTTCACTTTATTTAAAGGCTAAGCACCACTTCATGGACCTCCATGAATATTTCACATTATTTTAGTTACTGACAGATATAAGTATGAATTAAAATGAAAATAGCAGCTTAATTTGCTTTAAAACTGACAATTTTATTAAATTGACGGAAAAACCCGAGCTCGCTACGGAAATTCTTGAACGCGACCGTGACGTCACTGGTGGACAACAGCTGAACGACGCCGCGGTAAAACACCGTTATGACTGACTGTTATGACAGTATCTAGCTAAATAACCAACATTATTTATGACAATAGCCTAGCAATAAGCTAAACTCAAATGTAGAGGTACCGTTATTCTTGTAAATGTGATCGAAGTCGAACTCGAATTCATCCGACACTATAAACCTCCGTAATGCAGCTACGTAGCCGAGTATAATCTGAGCCACCGAGTTTAGCGAGTCAAGCTAACGCTAACTAACACCAACTAAAACAGGCGAAGTGAGTGTCCTTACCCTGTTTACCTCCATGTTACAGAGGCTCTTGAACACCTTTCGTTGGTGTCCTTACATGTCCATATTGTTGGAAAAGCGCCAGTGAAATGAGCTACAGATAACGGAGTGAGCGGATGGTCCTTTCCAAAGTGCCCGTTTAAAGTGGACAAATTTAGTCCATTTTCTGGTTATTTTGGGATCTTTGGGCCATTTGTTCACAGATGTCCCACTGTACATTGAATGATTGCAGCCAAAAACAACACACCTTTTCCTCATTTTTCATTAAATTAAGTGCAGCTTCTAGAGTGTTGTCCACCATCTACGTCACAGGCAAGACGCCTATTAGAGTTTCCCAACACCGTTGGGGGGGGGGACCAACGGTCTTTTAAACCTTATTCCTTCAATTAGTAAGAAATAACATGTTTTCTGACTATCAATAAACACTATCAATGACCTACCACTTGTAAAAAGTATTAAAGTTACGTATATATTAAAGACTAATAATTATGTCATTAAAGGGACAGTAATAGTGAGTGTTACCTGAGCGATCTCTTCTGTTTTTCTGAGTTTCTCCTCCCAAGAGACTGTCATTACTTTGATCAGTTTCTCAGACTCCTCCAGCCTGTCCTTCAGCTCTGGGGCTTTCATGGACTGAGAGAGAAGATTTAAATCAATCCAAAGAACCATGAGAACAACCGAGCACCTAAAGCATTGTTTACCATTATGCCTTTTCCTTTCTTGTTTACCTCCTCCATGTCTCTGGTCATGTGCACACAGACACCCAGGTTCCCATGTGATTCACATTTAATTTTCCGCAGGATACACTGATTCATAGAGACTGGATAGAAATTTATAACCGGAGAATTTGGAGGTCAGAACAACACCTTGAAATCAATGTTATATTTGTGTGCAGACATTCAGGACCTGCTTGGCTCAGCGTTATCTTTAGGAGAATCACGAGTCAGTTCCTGGTTATGTCTCAGTCCTCCACTGATGAGAGACTGAGAGAGAGAGTTGTTGGCCTAGATTTTCTCTCATACAGAGCACAATTTTTCTCTTACTCAGCACAGGCCACTGACATTCCATGTCTCATAACACGTTAATGGATGGAGCTGAATGTGATTAAATTTGGGGAGATGTGGTGGAAGCTGTAAAGATTATTGGCAGAAAACTGGTCAACCGATAAATATATTCACCTCAGCCTTAGTGAGCTGCTCTCTGAGCTTCTCCACCTCCTCCCTCAGCTCCCGGATAATCCTGGCATTTGGATCCTCGTTCACCACGGCATGGTTTACGATGCTCTTGGCCCGGTCAGCGTAGCGCAGGGTGGACAGAGTCTCGTCATAGTTATCAGCAGCTGGGCTGATTGTGGCCACCATGGCTGTGCGACTGTTACCACCCAGACTGTCCTAAAACACACACACAGAGGAGAAACCCATATTAGCTTGAGCCCAGCAGTGTCAAATACAGGACATTCATTCATTCATTATCTGTAACTGCTTATCCAGTTCAGGGTCACGTCGGGTCCAGAGCCTACCTGGAATCACTGGGCGCAAGGTGGGAATACACCCTGAAGGGGGCGGCAGTCCTTCACAGGGCAACACACACACTCACTCACACCTACGGACACTTTTTGAGTCGCCAATCCACCTACCAATGTGTCTTTTTTCTGTGTCTGTGTGGGTTTCCTCCGGGTGACTGTCTGTGAGGAGTGTGGTGTGTTCTCCCTGTGTCTGCGTGGGTTTCCTCCGGGTGACTGTCTGTGAGGAGTGTGGTGTGTTCTCCCTGTGTCTGTGTGGGTTTCCTCCGGGTGACTGTCTGTGAGGAGTGTGGTGTGTTCTCCCTGTGTCTGCGTGGGTTTCCTCCGGGTGACTGTCTGTGAGGAGTGTGATGTGTTCTCCCTGTGTCTGCGTGGGTTTCCTCCGGGTGACTGTCTGTGAGGAGTGTGGTGTGTTCTCTCTGTGTCTGCGTGGGTTTCCTCTGGGTGACTGCCTGTGAAGAGTGTGGTGTGTTCTCTCTGTGTCTGCGTGGGTTTCCTCCGGGTGCTCCGGTTTCCTCCCACAGTCCAAAAACATACGTTGGTAGGTGGATTGGCGATTTAAAAGTGTCCGTAGGTGTGAGTGTGTGTTGCCCTGTGAAGGACTGGTGCCCCCTCCAGGGTGTATTCCCGCCTTGCACCCAATGATTCCAGGTAGGCCCTGGACCCACCGCGACCCTGAACTGGATAAACGGTTCATTCAATGAATGACTGAATATCATTATTTAGATAAACCCTGTTCTTCACACCAAGGGAGACAGTTTGAACAGGAAGATAACTGCTGTAGATAAACACACACAAAGGATTATCACATGCACTGTATGTAAAAAGGGTTTGTAGACACCCACTAATCCAGCATTTCTTCTGAAATTCAGCATATTAACAGAGGGTTTGACTCCAACTGCAACTGCTTCTACTCACATGGAAAGACTTTAGACTATGGGTTGGAACACTGCTGTGATGATTTGATGGCAGTCACAAAACCATTCATTAATGATGTTAGGTACTGATAATGGACAACAAAAATAAGAACCTCCTCCACTCAAAAGTACTGAAGGGTGCCCCATCACTCCAAGGGTGGTCCTTATGGCTCTTTAGCCTACAGCTGGCTTTGAGCATGGTGACCTCTGGCTCATATAGGCTTGTCCCATTCTACTGATCAATATTGGGCGCACTTAATGTTTCTGAATTCACATTTGGAAGGGCTGTCTGGATGTGTATGGACATACAGGGCTTGGGGGGTATGGGATGATGCTGTTTTGTGTGAAATGAAAGCCGCGCACCTTCAGTAGCCAAGTGAGTACGGAGTCTCTGTAAGGCACGAATTTGCTCCGGCTCTTTCCAGACCCTTGGTCAGCCAGTGCTGAAATCACCAGACCCAGAGTAGTGAGAGACCTACAAACACAGTCATTATCATCAACATCCAGTTCAACAATACAAAGCAGATTCGGGAATGAGCAGTACATTTTTTTGCTGTAACTGATGTATGTCACTTACTTGTTGATGTTGCTGCCCTCTTTCAGCCGTTCTCCAGCAGCTCCGGTTTTGGCCGCTCTCTCGCTGCCTGCCAGGTCCACCAAACTCAGTTTACTGACCTTCTCCCCACTTGTCTACACACACACACAAGAACAAACATTATCACACCTTACAGCAGCAAAAACTTATATCCAGGAGAAATAAGGTAGATACGGTAGAAAATGGGGTGGCACGGTGGTGCAGCAGGTAGTTGTCGCAGTCACACAGCTCCAGGGACCTGGAGGTTGTGGGTTCAATTCCTGCTCCGGGTGACTGTCTGTGAGGAGTGTGGTGTGTTCACCCTGTGTCTGCGTGGGTTTCCTCCGGGTGACTGTCTGTGAGGAGCGTGGTGTATTCTCCCTGTGTCTGCGTGGGTTTCCTCCGGGTGACTGTCTGTGAGGAGCGTGGTGTGTTCTCCCCGTGTCTGCGTGGGTTTCCTCTGGGTGACTGTCTGTGAGGAGTGTGGTGTGTTCTCCCTGTGTCTGCGTGGGTTTCCTCCGGGTGACTGTCTGTGAGGAGTGTGGTGTGTTCTCCCTGTGTCTGCATGGGTTTCCTCCGGGTGACTGTCTGTGAGGAGTGTGGTGTGTTCTCCCTGTGTCTGCGTGGGTTTCCTCTGGGTGACTGTCTGTGAGGAGTTGGTGTGTTCTCCCTGTGTCTGTGTGGATTTCCTCTGGGTGACTGTCTGTGAGGAGTGTGGTGTGTTCTCCCTGTGTCTGCGTGGGTTTCCTCCAGGTGACTGTCTGTGAGGAGTGTGGTGTGTTCTCCCTGTGTCTGCGTGGGTTTCCTCCGGGTGACTGTCTGTGAGGAGTGTGGTGTGTTCTCCCTGTGTCTGCGTGGGTTTCCTCCGGGTGACTGTCTGTGAGGAGTGTGGTGTGTTCTCTGCGTGGGTTTCCTCCCACAGTCCAAAAACACACGTTGGTAGGTGGATTGGAGACTCAAAAGTGTCCGTAGGTGTGAGTGTGTGTGTGTGTTGCCCTGTGAAGGACTGGCGCCCCCTCCAGGGTGTATTCCTGCCTTGCGCCCAATGATTCCAGGTAGGCTCTGGACCCCCCGCGACCCTAAATTGGATAAACGGTTACAGATAATGGATGGATGGATGGATGGTTATAAAAAAAAAAAAAGACTTCCATGCTGTGTGTTGCAACATGCTACAGGTTTACAGCATTGCCATTGGTATCAAGTGGAAGGAAAAATGGCAAAATGGAGGTGGATTATCTGTAATGCATTTCAAAGTGGGCAAGTAGAGTGAAGTACACAACAAAAACTAGGATATCAACTACATCAACAACAATAGGCAGAGTACAGCAAGATTGTGTTTGTTTGTGTGTGTGTGTGTGTGTGTGTGTGTGTGTGTGTGTGTGGTGTGTGTGTACTCTTACCCCAGATTTTAGGTCTCTGAGTGTGTGCGTGAGAATGAGGTTAAAGACGGCGTGTGAGCGGCTGCTCTCCTCGTTCATGTTGGTGGCTGCTACTGTGCGAGATTTATTCCCTTCTGACATCAACGACTCAATATCCTGTAAAAATAAAGCAGAGGAAATAAGCCTAAAACTCTCTGAATGTGAAGGTGTATAAAGCACCAGAACAGGGGGAACAGCTGAAATCTTATCAGATATGATCTGCAGCTACTTGCCACCTAGGTAGTGGTTACACAATAGAGAGTTCAGTGGGATGTGACGACGGGTGAGTGAGCATTCTCTAGATGGTCCTGTACTTTACTGATTCATGAGCTGTATCAATAAATGAATGAAACTGAGCAGAACCTTATAGCTGGTCACAGCCAGACGAGACAGGCCATCAACGTACGGACCCAACACCTTGTGCTCTCTCACTCGTAATGCCTGAGAACTCCTGAGAACAGAAATGGAAAGTTATAAATATATCATAAATTATCACTGTGGGAACAAAACTTTCATTCATTCATTATCTGTAACCCTTATCCAGTTCAGGGTCGCGGTGGGTCCAGAGCCTACCTGGAATCATTGGGCGCAAGGCAGGAATACACCCTGGAGGGGGCGCCAGTCTTTCACAGGGCAACACACACACACTCATGCACACACTCTCACCTATGGACAATTTTTTTGACTCGCCAATTAACCTACCAACGTGTGTTTTTGGACTGTGGGAGGAGACCGGAGCACCCGGAGTAAACCCACGCAGACACAGGGAGAACACACCACACTCCTCACAGACAGTCACCCGGAGGAAACCCACGCAGACACAGGGAGAACACACCACACTCCTCACAGACAGTCACCCAGAGGAAACCCACACAGACACAGAGAGAACACACTACACTCCTCACAGACAGTCACCCGGAGGAAACCCACACAGACACATGGAGAACACACCAACTCCTCACAGACAGTCACCCAGAGGAAATCCACACAGACACAGGGAGAACACACCAACTCCTCACAGACAGTCACCCGGAGGAAACCCACACAGACACGGGGAGAATACACCACACTCCTCACAGACAGTCACCCGGAGGAAACCCACACAGACACAGGGAGAACACACCACACTCCTCACAGACAGTCACCCGGAGGAAACCCACGCAGACACAGGGAGAACACACCACACTCCTCACAGACAGTCACCCGGAGGAAACCCACACAGACACAGGGACAACACACCACACTCCTCACAGACAGTCACCCGGAGGAACCCACACGGACACAGAGAGAACACACCACAATCCTCACAGACAGTCACCCGGAGGAAACCCACGCAGACACAGGGAGAACACACCACACTCCTCACAGACTGTCACCCTGCTGTGTGAGCTGTGTGACTGCGACACTACCTGCTGCACCACCGTGCCGCCCGGAACAAAACTTGAGTTCTGATATTTGAAAGTAATATAATAACCGTAGTATCACCAAAAAAAAATGCAGTTACACTGCAAGTTAAGAATCTTTTGGGGATAGGATGGTTACATAAATATATAAAGATAAACATGAAATTACACTACGTGCTTAAACTCTTAATGTACAGTGAATTATGTTACATGGGCAAATACACTGTAACTGTGCATTAAACTGTTCAGAGCAGTGCTTTTTCAGCTCTCATCATGACTTTGTCCACTGCTGTTTAGCTTCACAACAGACGTTTTCCAGAGAACAGTATGTAAATGACATTTCTGATAATACATCCTAAATATTTCATGTGCAAATATTTGTGCAGAGTCAGTCATTGTTCGTTGCCTGGTGCCACTTTTTAAACACTGTTGGTTGGTAACATAAAGGTAGCTGATTTGGGTCCTTTTTAATGTTAGAGAACACAAACCCCTGCTTCAGTTCATGTATCAGACTCATATCATCACCTTTTCTTCTTTTTTTTTACATCGTTGAAAGACATCATCTGCTCTCTTGGTTCTCTCTTCTCTTTAGATTCCTTTATTTGTCAGTGATGACAGATTTGATATAAAATATGTCAAAGTTCTCCTGTGTTTCTCACCCTTTGGGGTCCAGCAGGTCTCGGACCCTCTCGTTGTAGATCTCCATGTAGGAAACTTCAACGGTGAAGCTCTCTCCCTCTCTCATCTCTCGGACTGTTCTCTCGAACAGAGCGCTGCACAGCCGTGGGATCAGCCCCGGCTCCTCCACTGAACCCATCATGGTGTACGACTTTCCTGAGCCTGAAATCAGAATTGAAACATGTTTATATCGAAAATGGCTGATCACAGCTAAAGTCTTCACTTACGAGACGTTAATGTGTGTTAAGTTCACATCAAATAAGGCATCCCAGGTGGTGGCTAGGATTTAAGTAGGCGGTTACCATAGCGACAAAGTGCTATGAGTCCTGTGAGTTCACCACCTGGATAAGAAGTAACACTCTTAACTTCTCTGAAATGTATTGGACGGTGCTCTCTCACATCAGACAACACAGTTCCAGTGTTCAACAGCAAGATGTTTGGGGGTTAATACCCCACTGGCCCAAGCTTAACGTTAAGAATGGTGATCTTAGGCTCATGTGCAGCTACTCCCATTTAAGGTGATTTTAATGGTAATTCAGCAAAAGCTGTGAGTGCACAATTGAATGATGTTTTACACAAACTGTGCACATTAAACTGAAGGTTTTCTCTTAATGATCGAGGGACGTGGTGACCACACAAACTAACAAGGCAAAAACATTCAGATACATTCATTCATTATCTGTAACCCTTATCCAGTTCAGGGTCACGGTGGGTCCAGAGCCTACTTGGAATCATTGGGTGCAAGGGAGGAACACACCCTGGAGGGGGCGCCAGTCCTTCACAGGGCAACACACACTCACACATTCACTCACACACTCACATCTACGGACACTTTTGAGTCACCAATCCACCTACCAACGTGTGTTTTTTGGACTGTGGGAGGAAACCGGAGCACCCGGAGGAAACCCACACAGACACAGGGAGAACACACCACACTCCTCACAGACAGTCACCCGGAGGAAACCCACGCAGACACATGGAGAACACACCACACTCCTCACAGACAGTCACCCGGAGGAAACCCACACAGACACAGAGAGAACACACCACACTCCTCACAGACAGTCACCCAGAGGAAACCCACACAGACACAGAGAGAACACACCACACTCCTCACAGACAGTCACCCGGAGGAAACCCACGCAGACACATGGAGAACACACCAACTCCTCACAGACAGTCACCCGGAGGAAACCCACACAGACACAGAGAGAACACACCACACTCCTCACAGACAGACAGCGGGAATCGAACCCACAACCTACAGGTTCCTGAAGCTGTGTGACTGCGACACTCCCTGCTGCACCACCGTGCCGCCCCACATTCAGATACAGTAAACAGAAGGTAAAGTAACATTACCAGTTTGACCATAAGCGAATATACAGGCATTGTATCCCTGGAATGCATTATCCAGGAGATCCTCTCCAAGGCACTGGAACACAACCTCCTGACCTGAGAGACACATAAACACACAGAAACAGCTTCACATATCTGTGTGAAACAGAAAAAGAAAGACTCTGACTCTATGACTCTTCCAATGACAATATGCTTCTTATATCGCTATTCAGTTAAATGAACGGCAGTGAGTAATAATGGCCATGATCCCTTGTAAAATGCTCATCATGCTCTTTTGGCATTCAACTGGTTTTACAGGTTTTCTTTCTTTATCATGGGCTCAGTTCACGAACATGGAAAACCTGTCTCTTAATAGGAACAATGATTAATCAGCACATTTCTCTGAAACACTACTTTTTTTTTTTCATGGCGCCTCATCAGGAGGTGCTGCATGTTTGTGTGTTGTCAATGACTGTATTAAATTAAACCCCAGACACCAATATTGCTGTCTAACTTCATGCAACAAAATGAAAGTTCTACATCAATCCCAAATATCAAAACCCAACAAAAGCTTAAACATTAAACACATACAATAATAATGAAGTGAATTAATAAAGTCGCCTTTTAATATGAATTTTCCATTATATATATATATATACAGGGCGGCACGGTGGCGCAGCAGATAGTGTCGCAGTCACACAGCTCCAGGGGCTTGGAGGTTGTGGGTTCGATTCTGGGTGGGTGACTGTCTGTGAGGAGTGGGTTTCCTCCGGGTGACTGTCTGTGAGGAGTGTGGTGTGTTCTCCCTGTGTCTGCGTGGGTTTCCTCCGGGTGACTGTCTGTGAGGAGTGTGGTGTGTTCTCCCTGTGTCTGGGTGGGTTTCCTCCGGGTGACTGTCTGCGAGGAGTGTGGTGTGTTCTCCCTGTGTCTGCGTGGGTTTCCTCCGGGTGACTGTCTGTGAGGAGTGTGGTGTGTTCTCCCTGTGTCTGCGTGGGTTTCCTCTGGGTGACTGTCTGTGAGGAGTGTGGTGTGTTCTCCCTGTGTCTGCGTGGGTTTCCTCTGGGTGACTGTCTGTGAGGAGTGTGGTGTGTTCTCCCTGTGTCTGCGTGGGTTTCCTCTGGGTGACTGTCTGTGAGGAGTGTGGTGTGTTCTCCCTGTGTCTGCGTGGGTTTCCTCTGGGTGACTGTCTGTGAGGAGTGTGGTGTGTTCTCTCTGTGTCTGCGTGGGGTTCCTCCGGGTGACTGTCTGTGAGGAGTGTGGTGTGTTCTCCCTGTGTCTGCGTAGGTTTCCTCTGGGTGACTGTCTGTGAGGAGTGTGGTGTGTTCTCCCTGTGTCCGCGTGGGTTTCCTCCGGGTGACTGTCTGTGAGGAGTGTGGTGTGTTCTCCCTGTGTCTGTGTGTGTTTCCTCCGGGTGCTCCGGTTTCCTCCCACAGTCCAAAAACACACGTTGGTAGGTGGATTGGCAACTCAAAAGTATCCATAGGTGTGAGTGTGTGTGAGTGTGTGTGTTGCCGTGTGAAGGACTGGCGCCCCCTCCAGGGTGTATTCCTGCCTCGCGCCCAATGATTCCAGGTAGGCTCTGGACCCACCGCGACCCTGAACTGGATAAGGGTTACAGATAATGAATGAATATTTATATATATAACTTTTCTGTGTAAAAAGTAACACTGTAGCACAGATCTATAACTAATGCACCATTTAAGGTAGAATTTAAAATTTGAATTTTTTTGGACTTTGAAATACCTTAATAAATCTGATTTGTTATTCTTCGGAATACAATTTGGACTTTGGCTGTCCACTGTGAGTACTTTCATGTTTTACAAACTGAGGATGAAGATTTTTCTTTTGCTGTACTTTGCATATTTTGAAGGAAGTTGCTGCTATGCTTTTAAGGTGGAAACCTATATTGGAGATGTTCGTGAGTATTGTATCCTACGCTCCTGGAAACAGTGAAATAGTTAAAAAGAACTAAATAGTAAATGAATAGAACAAACATTTTCATCTTCGGGGCGGCACGGTGGCGCAGCAGGTAGGTGTCGCAGTCACACAGCTCCAGGGGCCTGGAGGTTGTGGGTTCGATTCCCGCTCCGGGTGACTGTCTGTGAGGAGTGGTCTCCCTGTGTCTGTGTGGGTTTCCTCCGGGTGCTCCGGTTTCCTCCCACAGTCCAAAAAACACACGTTGCAGGTGGATTGGCGACTCAAAAGTGTCCGTAGGTGTGAGTGTGTGAGTGAATGTGTGTGTCTGTGTTGCCCTGTGAAGGACTGGCGCCCCCTCCAGGGTGTATTCCTGCCTTGCGCCCAATGATTCCAGGTAGGCTCTGGACCCACCGCGACCCTGAACTGGATAAGAGTTACAGATAATGAATGAATTTTCATCTTCTATTTTTCTGGGGAAAAAAAACACAAAGTAATGTTATTGACTGTTTGTGGCATACCTGCATATTTGCCTGTGTCCTTCTCATTCATGGACCAGAAGCAGTAATCATATGCAAACACCTGAGATGAGATCAAGAGCAACACTGACAATTACAGCAAGTCAAGAAAGTAAGAAGTAAACACTTCAGATGCAGACTCAATATCAGATAATAGATGTTATATTTCCATACAAAAATGTAGCAAACTGACAAGATCCAAATAAGAAAGCTTACCTTTGGTTGACTCCTGCATCGACAAGAAAATAAACAAGAAAAAATCAGACTGATACAGTGCAGGGGAAAAAATCGAAATAAAAATGACATCATTGCAGCCATTAAACTGTTTAACATTCTGTACCCAACACCGCCTGCTTTACATGTCCCTGTGTGTGTGTGTGTGTGTGTAGTGAATTCAGCCACCTTAAAGTGCACTCGCTGCTGACACAGGGATTCAGTTGTGTACACACAGTTTATCTAATCTCTACAGAAAAGCATGCAATGAACAGCTGCACATGAGCCTAAGTTTCCATCCATGTGTAAATGCTGGCACAATCGAGTTTGTGATCATCCACCACATCAGTAAGCTAAGCTCATTTATGCCTGTGTCTGAATGCAATCGAATCCTCAATGAAATGTACCAACACCTAGTGTAAAGATTTACCTGAAGAAAACGATCAATAATCAGAGTAAATGAAGTCTACGGGTTTATTTTTAATTTACCATTAGTACAGTGGTGTTTTAAGCAGTTCACTGAAGTCTCAGCCACGTGGAGATTGACGACAGCTTATGATTTCTAGCTTTAGAAAGCTCCATCATATCTACAATCTACAAAAATTAAAAATAAGGTAACAACAAGGTATATATATATATATATATTTGTTTATTTATTTATTTATTTATTTATTTATTAGCTCTGTTTAAACCATGACCATCAATGGTCTTACACTGGTTGCCATTGATCTACAAATCCACATTTCCATGAAGAAACAATAGAAGCATTATCATTTCCTGAGTGGAAAGAGTGAAAAACATAAGTCCTTCAGCTCATGCAACACTGAGAAAAATAAAATATAATAAAATAAAACTCAAAATCTAAAATATGCCGTGTTTCAGTGTCTAAACCTTCTGTTCTGTACCACAATGGTCTAACGTAGTACTGACACTGCTGCGGCTTAAAGAACATTCCACAAATAACTGGCACACATTCAGTCGACGGCGTAGGAGGCCAACCTTCGGAAAAAAACAGTAACCTGGGGTAGTCAGAGAACTTGTTTCCTCTGTTCTTGGTTATAGACTATCTATGTGGCCCTGGATAAGAGCGTCTACTTAGTAATGTGAAGGTTTATGAGGAATCTGATTTTAAACAGCTGCAATACAGGAAATCTAATAGAATCCTCCTTAAAGAATACACTCCCTAGACAGCGAGCATATATCTGTCCACTGGCATAAAAAGACTGGCACACCACTGACTGTAGACCACTGCTGGTCCACCGTCGGACCACTCAGATTACTGTCCTGTACAGGATAGAACTCATTTATAATCTCCTCAAACAGATTTTACACTCACAGAGACTTTTATTCTGAAAAACAAGCTAATACAAATATTACCAACAACTATGAGAGATATAATAATGAGTATAAGCCTGATATAAAATATTATGCTAAAAATATTGACCCTGTGCTGGATTTAAATTATTTACTAATCTTATTGATAAACAATAACAAAAAGAACCTAATGAAGAAAAAAATGTAAATTGGACTGTGAATGGAAAAATGTGGCATTTTGTCTAAAATTCTGTTTAATCACCAGCGGTCCGCCCAAAAAACGCTGTGTAAAACACTAGTGGACCTCCAGCTTTGTCCTCAGTGGGTCAACAGTGGTCCGCCGTCTCCTTCCTATTAGGGTCTGGCTAGTTAACAGTTAATTAAATCTGCAATGTTCATGTTATTAAACTGTAAAATAGATTCTGGGCTTCTAGTCACCCAAAATAACACATCAACACATCAAGATTTTATAACGGAACAGAAGTTCTTATAATTTTTTCTTTTCATTTGCACAAACGAGGCTGGTTTAGAGCTCATATTTATGTCTTTTTTTTTAACCTTTAAACAATATACATTCTGGCGTCTGTAAAACGAAACTGAATTGCTGCACCATTTAAGGTGGAATGACAACTTTGAATATGAAGCTGACAGAATCAGTATGATTACAAGTTATTTCACTGTGAAGAATATCCAAGCTAGATAAACTACTGTTGTTGCTAAAGAGAGCAAAAGGCTTTGGCGGGACAGTAATAATTTTAAATTATCCCACACGTGTTCAGCAAACTAGACTCGTTTACATGCTTTCTAAGCCTGAACTGTGTCTGTGCTTTGAGTGACATACATGCTTTGTCATGAGTGAGCTGATTATAGATAAGCAGTTAGCATAATGCTAATTGTGCACAGCCTCTAGTTATCTGTTGGATTACTAGCTACATTAGCATGTAGCTTCAGGCCGAAACATACACCAAATATATTTGGGATTTTTACTGGATTTTATTTTGGCAGAAATGTAATTTTAGTTGCCTTTGTTCTCCAAGGGATTTCATAACATTTGGCAAACACTGAGAAACCCTTGACATTCATGTGTTAGTAAAGCCTCACAGTAATATGGCTCCAGCTCAAAAACAGGCTAAACCCACATCTCACCCCTCAGCCCTCTGAGTGTGATAAGACTGTGTAAACTTTCTTCTCCAGCTTTAGAACAAGCCTGTAAGACCTGTTTGTATTTCCTCCAGAACCATTAACGTAGCAGAGAGCAAGTCAGGGCAAAGAGATCAATGTGAAACAGTGAGACATTACACCTCTAATTGTGAAAAACAGACTTTATCGATCACAGAAGTGGTAGACGAACAGAGAAGAAGGGTGTGAAAATCAATTGTTCTTCCCTACGAGGAAGCAGATCCATAGCTGGGGATATCTATGACATAGAAATATTATTTCATACTAATGTACTGTGAATAAAAACTACAAAAATAAATGCCCTGAAATAATGGCCTTTGTTTATGGACAGTTTGTTAACTCACACCTAGCTTAGCAACTTAGCTACATACATTTTTCAGAAGTTTCCATGTGATTATATTGTTAAGAAATATTCAAATATTGATGAAATTTAAACCTTTTTATGAACTATGAACCTCTGAGGATATGCGTCCTCCTAATTAGCTACCTCTCCAGTTGGTTTGCATGCTCAAAACCAGTCTAACTTGCGTATGAACCCCCAGGTTCTGTATAATCTCTCTCTCTCTCTCTCTCTCTCTCTCTCTCTCTCTCTCTCTATCTCTTTCTCTCTCTTTTCTCTCTCTCCTCTCTATCTCTTTCTCTCCCTTTTCTCTCTCTCTCTCTCTCTCTCTCCTCTCTATCTCTTTCTCTCCCCTCTCTCTCTCTCTCCCTCTCTCTTTTCTCTCTCCTCTCTCTTTTCTCTCTCCTCTCTCTCTCCTCTCTTTCTCTCCCTTCTCTCTCTCTCTCTCTCTTTTCTCTCTCTCCCTCCTCTCTTTCTCTCCCTTTTCTCTCTCTATCTCTTTCTCTCTCTTTTCTCTCTCTCTCTCTCTCTCTCTTCTCTCTCTCTCTCTCTTTCTCTCTCTTTTCTCTCTCTATCTCTTTCTCTCTCTTTTCTCTCTCTATCTCCTCTCTATCTCTTTCTCTCCCTTTTCTCTTTCTCTCTCTCTCTCTCTCTCTCTCTCTCTCTCTCTCTCTCTCTCTCTCTCTCTCTCATGCAATGAGATGAGGATGTTGCCCTATTCCTGCTCCATATGTGGGTAATATTTACTTATTTTGCTGTAGATGGAACTGACTCTAAAATTGGTAGAACGCTAACTGCATGAAAATAAACACAGACTAAAAGTGCCACAAAAAACAACTGAGTTTATGTGGTAGTTCAAACAGTGAACAAAAACGTACAGACAAGTTCATCTTCAGCCATGTACAAGCAACAGTCCCCCCCATCCCCCACAAACAAACCCTTCTACCTCAAACGATGCTGAGCTTCTAAACGTAAACAAATGAGAGAACAGCCTTTCCCCACAATTGCAGACGTTCCCTTTAATGGGGACTGCAACCAGACAGAAGAGTTTATTGGTTCTTGTTGTTGAAAAATAATTATTCATTATACTAATTGTTTACAAATGCATTGCCTTAACGATGCATAGAAAATAGTTGGTGAATTCATATGTATACCAGATTAGTTAGTTACATTGTTATGAAAAACAATATAATGTAAGTATAATGTAATGACAGTGTGGCTCTATACATTAATACGTTAGTGCAGAATAAATTAATTGTTACAAACTAAAAAAATCTTCTAAAAAATCTATTGTAAACTTTTAAAATGGTAAAAGACTTGCAGTAGCAGGAAAAATGGGGGAGGCACAGCCCCTGAGGGATATTACACACAGCGAGGTGAACAGACACACCCTTTGTAAAGAAGAGAGCAAGAAAGGGAGTGGAGCCAAGAAGTGGAGTAGAGGAGAACAGAACAGGAAGCAACTCGGCCTGAAAAACACCGCTGTCAAACTCGTATACGCCGACATACGGACTCTCAAAAGAGAGGAGGAACCTGACTCCCAGCTAAGACTTTTATGCAGTACTCTACAAGAAACAGTAGTTTTAAAGCTAATAGTTTTCTCACCAATAAACATTAGTTTGATAATAATAATAATAATAATAGTAATTAATAAATAAATAAACCCTCTCAACAGAACAAGTCCATGCAATGACTGTAGGGCCATGTAAACAACTCCAACTCATCCACAAAGAAACTGTATGGTGCTCCATCACTCCACAAAACACAGTTCCACTACTGCACTCCACAACTGATGCATTTCTATGGAGATACAAGCTATATGTGTATAACAAAATTAGCTTTATATGCATAAAAACAATGGCTCTAAACGTACTGAATTCAAATACTTCTGATGGTAGTACAGCACATATAGGTGATATAGCTTCCAGAAAGTTCATAAGGACAGACAAGTGGAGGGGTTTGTGTTAGCTATTGGGGGAGAGACCTATATTCCTAACGAATGACATATGAAACCCTGGTGAAAGATGAAGGCTCTGCTCCAAAGATAACAGTACAGCCTTTGTAGAGCTCCAGAGACACAACCTCCACTTCGGCAGTGATCAAACACAGCTATTAACCTTCATTAACTCTGCACTGAAGAGCATCATATAGAGTAACAGGGAACATGACACACAGTTTCACCCTTGGTCCAAATTCAGTTGCTCGGACAAGACATATCAGGTGTCTGAAGTTTGCTTCTTCAGTTTTGCATGTTTAAAGTGATAATAGTTAAGTGATTGATTAACACGTACACCGAGTGGCATACTGCAAATTGCACGCCCAATAACCAGCCTTGCACTTCACACTTATATAAGTGTAAGTATGCTTTAAAACCTGTTGAAGTTCATCCCACATTGTGCAGTGAACTAATCACACACCAAACGAATGAGGAGGTGCTCAGGATCACTCACAGTCGGGGGAGGAGCTTCATAACAAGCCAGTCTGTGATCAAGAGTACTGTACTTCTCGCAGCACACACACTATACCACACAAGCGTAAACAACTGAGTATACTGTTTACATCCATTAAGCCGTTTTCATTTATGACCTCCGGAAACTATCCGGAGATTCACGTCTGGACATTTTCCGGAGTTGCCTTTTACACACGTAGCGTACAACTAGAGGTAGTCCATGTCAGATGTGCTCTCACTACAGACACACACACACTGTTGTGTGTGCAGGAAGCACTACATACGTTCACTGCGGTTCTCCAGAACATTACCAGCTCTATTCACACACTTGGTCACCACCTCGACTTTGTACAACGGGGCTTGCAGGATAAACATCAGCTAACGTTTGGTACAAATAATTCAGACATTTTTTTACCCACTCATACAGGCTCCTTTGGGTAAAATCCAGGAAAGTTCAGGGCTACCGTGCATCTCTGAAAATGGCTCCAGACCGTGATCTATGAACATGAACATCCTCTCTTTAAGAGGCTCAGAACAATACCAAAATCACTAAAACAGTTCCAGAGGTCTCTGGATGGAGATGACTTCCCTGAATCCCATCAAATGTTCTGACATCTATTGTAAAGCCTTCACAAACTGAGGCTACCAATTAACACCGTCCCTTTCTGAAGAAATGTTGGGTGAGCAGGTATTGACAAACCTCTGGCCAATCGGTGTATGTAAATTACCATTAATTGTTAGCTTTATTACATCTCCACTGCAGGGAAAGCCATTTATCTTTATTTCTTTGGTTTTTTTCCCCCATTGTGAGTATCCAAGGTTACACTTGACCTTGCAGTGACCTTCAACCAGTTGCTAGGACATCTGAAGGCTGAAGCAGAAGAATTTGGGCCAACAGTGGGACACGTAAAGCTCCGATAAATACCAGCACACAGAGAGAAAAGAGACAGGAGAGTCAGCCTTAAAGTAGATAACGAGGAGAAATATTTCCACTTCTTTTCGGACGCAAAAACCCTCCAGAAAGTGTTCCCCTTCTTTTTGATTTTCTCTGATACAAACAAAAATGCATGTTCTAGTCCTGTTGTTCACAACCTTTATTATCAATGAGGTTGAGGCAAGGTCAACATAGTCAACATTCCCACATAAATTAGTCTTTATTTCTGCATATTGCAGCACACAGGGAATATGTACACAAAGGAATGAGGGTGATCGTTTGCGCACAAGGCCGTGTTAGTTCAGTCCTTCATGCGATCCATTCATTCATTCATTATCTGTAACCCTTATCCAATTCAGGCTCGCGGTGGGTCCAGAGCCTACCTGGAATCATTGGGCGCAAGGCAGGAATACACCCTGGAGGGGGCGCCAGTCCTTCACAGGGCAACACAGACACACACACATTCACTCATACACTCACACCTACGAACACTTTTGAGTCGCCAATCCACCTACCAATGTGTGTTTTTGGACTGTGGGAGGAAACCGGAGCACCCGGAGGAAACCCACGCAGACACAGGGAGAACACACCACACTCCTCACAGACAGTCACCCGGAGGAAACCCACGCGGACACAGGGAGAACACACCACACTCCTCACAGACAGTCACCCGGAGGAAACCCACGCAGACACAGGGAGAACACACCACACTCCTCACAGACAGTCACCCGGAGGAAACCCACGCAGACACAGGGAGAACACACCACACTCCTCACAGACAGTCACCCGGAGGAAACCCACGCGGACACAGGGAGAACACACCACACTCCTCACAGACAGTCACCCGGAGGAAACCCACGCAGACACAGGGAGAACACACCACACTCCTCACAGACAGTCACCCGGAGGAAACCCACACGGACACAGGGAGAACACACCACACTCCTCACAGACAGTCACCCGGAGGAAACCCACGCGGACACAGGGAGAACACACCACACTCCTCACAGACAGTCACCCGGAGGAAACCCACGCGGACACAGGGAGAACACACCACACTCCTCACAGACAGTCACCCGGAGGAAACCCACACGGACACAGGGAGAACACACCACACTCCTCACAGACAGTCACCCGGAGCGGGAATCGATCCCACAACCTCCAGGTCCCTGGAGCTGTGGGGCTGCATCACCGTGCCGCCCTCAGGCGATCCAGGGAAACTAAAAAAGTTAAAGGTTAAACTCTTTTGAAAAGCCTATATATCACATGCTGGAACATTTCTGTAAGGATTCAAAGGCATTCAGCTATAAGAGCATTAACGAGGTTATGAATGACAATGGCACTACAACTCATCACAAATGCATTACAGGGTGCTTCATCACTCTACAGCTCAAACGCTAGAGGGACTTCCGCCTGTCTACACCAAGCTAGGCATGAACATGTTGATCAAAGTTCATGTGCAGCTGCTCCAGAGCATCTGGTTTCATCTGGTCTTCCTATGGTGGTTATACAAGCAGTAGAGGCACAACATTTCTTAAAATAGTGGGGTTTACTGATTATAGGGGTGTCTATAAACATTTGGACACCATAATACTTGAGCGTATGAGTAAAGAATAGCAATAAAATGGAACAAACTCACTTGGGTTAGGTATTTAATGGATGGCAATAAACGTGTCGTTGTGTTGTTTGCAAACTGATATCACTGTAAACTAGTTTCCAAAATAGTATCACCGCCTGTCTCTTGAATTTTGGCCCACACACACACACACAAACACACACACACACACACCTACTGTCCCCTTTCCCAAGGTTGCTGTTCGCAGGGTACAGGACCGTCTGATTCCCCTCCATCTCCACCACACATTTTGTCTTCAGCTCATTCTCTGTGTCAGAGAGAAAAACATAAACATACATTCACAAAAATAAAGATTTCGAAACAAGGTGTCTTTTGATGCTCAGTTTTTGGATTTCAATTCTATTTTACACAATATATATATATTTTTAAATAATATGGGCCCTTTAAACAATGCAGTCCATAACAGCTCAGCAGGAAATCGTCCAGCCCTGGAGGGACACAGCATGGAAAATGTGTGTCTTTCCCGAGCGGACAGGAAAGCAGCAAAACCCACTTTCATTTTTGGATGGACTGCAGTATGACCCTGTTCTTGGAGCACGTCCACAACACAGACATTAGTGCACAACTGGGATCCGGAGTGGACAATACCGTACACTGTAGGCACTTCTTGCAGTTATTGAAGTGAGCTACTTTAGGGTGAAATGTGACTCTCTGGAGCAGCTGCACATGAACCTGACAAGTGTTGAATAGAGATGATATAATTGGAAAAAGTGCTCTCTGGAGAGATAAAGGCACCTTCAGAATGACTTGTTGTGCTGTTTGTGATCCAGAACCTAAAGCTTTACTAATGTTTATACGACTGAATGCTATCAAATCCTCACAGCCATGTTCATTCATTCATTATCTGTAACCACTTAGGGTCGTGGTGGGTCCAGAGCCTACCTGGAATCATTGGGTGCAAGGCGGAAATACACCCTGGAGGGGGTGCCAGTCCTTCACAGGGCAACACAGACACACACACATTCACTCATACACTCACGCATACGAACACTTTTGAGTCGCCAATCCACCTACCAATGTGTGTTTTTGGGCTGTGGGAGGAAACCGGAGCACCTGGAGGAAACCCACGCAGACACAGGGAGAACACACCACACTCCTCACAGACAGTCACCCGGAGGAAACCCACGCAGACACAGGGAGAACACACTATACTCCTCACAGACAGTCACCCGGAGGAAACCCACACAGACACAGGGAGAACACACCACACTCCTCACAGACAGTCACCCGGAGGAAACCCACGCAGACACAGGGAGAACACACCACACTCCTCACAGACAGTCACCCGGAAGAAACCCACGCAGACACAGGGAGAACACACCACACTCCTCACAGACAGTCACAGAGAGGAAACCCACGCAGACACAGGGAGAACACACCACACTCCTCACAGACAGTCACCCGGAGGAAACCCACGCAGACACAGGGAGAACACACCACACTCCTCACAGACAGTCACCCGGAGGGAACCCACACAGACACAGGGAGAACACACCACACTCCTCACAGACAGTCACCCGGAGGAAACCCACGCAGACACAGGGAGAACACACCACACTCCTCACAGACAGTCACCTGGAGGAAACCCACGCAGACACAGGGAGAACACACCACACTCCTCACAGACAGTCACCCGGAGGAAACCCACGCAGACACAGGGAGAACACACCACACTCCTCACAGACAGTCACCCGGAGGAAACCCACGCAGACACAGGGAGAACACACCACACTCCTCACAGACAGTCACAGAGAGGAAACCCACGCAGACACAGGGAGAACACACCACACTCCTCACAGACAGTCACCCGGAGGAAACCCACGCAGACACAGGGAGAACACACCACACTCCTCACAGACAGTCACCCGGAGGGAACCCACGCGGACACAGGGAGAACACACCACACTCCTCACAGACAGTCACCCGGAGGAAACCCACGCAGACACAGGGAGAACACACCACACTCCTCACAGACAGTCACCCGGAGGGAACCCACACAGACACAGGGAGAACACACCACACTCCTCACAGACAGTCACCCGGAGGAAACCCACGCAGACACAGGGAGAACACACCACACTCCTCACAGACAGTCACCCGGAGGAAACCCACGCAGACACAGGGAGAACACACCACACTCCTCACAGACAGTCACCCGGAGGAAACCCACGCAGACACAGGGAGAACACACCACACTCCTCACAGACAGTCACCCGGAGGAAACCCACGCAGACACAGGGAGAACACACCACACTCCTCACAGACAGTCACCCGGAGGAAACCCACGCAGACACAGGGAGAACACACCACACTCCTCACAGACAGTCACCCGGAGGAAACCCACGCAGACACAGGGAGAACACACCACACTCCTCACAGACAGTCACCCGGAGGAAACCCACGCAGACACAGGGAGAACACACCACACTCCTCACAGACAGTCACTCGGAGCGGGAATCGAACCCACAACCTACAGGTCCCTGGAGCTGTGTGACTAATATCTAATGTAATGCCTTAGCAGAAGAGCAGAGGGTGTCACTGCAGTCAAAACAGACCAAACTTCGTACTAACGGCCTTCATAGGAGGAAAAAATCCCATGAATGTTTGGTGGGGTCTTACCTCTCCTGTTCATGGGTCTGACTCGAACAGCCACCTTCACATTAGAGCCGTGCAGACTCGTCTCCTCCATGGCTATAACCAGTGCTGTGCCCTAAAACTGTGGAATAAATGGGTATTAATGCGGGGAAGGACACGACGTCGAATAAAGTGCCTCTGCCGTTGCTTTACCTGCTTATTCCACACACACAGAGCTGTTCAACACGTTTCCTGACATCGCCTTGTGTCAACTTGCATTACCAACAGCCACAGGATTACGGAGCTGCGCCCGCTCTAACTTCAGCATTACACTTGAAACACCTCTGACTGCTTGTGTTAACAACCCCCCGAGCGCAGTCGCATTAACCTCACTCCCTCACGAAGGCTATAACATAAAGTCAAGCCGTAAAAGAGAAAGAATGAGCGAAAAACACAGAGAGAATGTGTGTTGGCGGAGACTGAGGTGTAGCTCTGTTAGCCAGCTCTTAAACTGGCTGTCATCCAGACAGGAAAAACAATAACAACAACAACAAACTAATAACCTCGCCTCACACGACCTTAACACGACCTTCTCAGACACTGGACGACGCGAATAATAAAGTGTAACAACGTGTCCTTGTGTGTTTTTTTCCCGCGGAGGACTGAGAAACCTCCACCTGTCCGTCCCGCAGTTTCACTCCATGTTTCAGCCCGCAGCTCAGCATTGAGGGGCAGGTGGAGGAGGATTAGACACAAGGACACGCCCACACCGTGGACACGCCCATAAGACACGCCCACACGCGCCCCCCCTTTCACTTGGACACGCCCACTACTCAGATACGCCCAGAACGACACGCCTATCATTTAAGAGACGCGTAAGTATGTTCTTATAAGTGTCAAACAAAGATGTAAACAAAGTCATTTCATTGTGGTTGAATTTGATTAAAGAGAAATATCTCTACAGTGGTGGTGGTAGGAACATGTCTGGAAAATTATAGACATATAATTTCCCAGGCTGCACACCTTAGTGGGGCCTGGGGCGTCGGTTCTGGGTTGGGATGTACACACTGTACACGGCTCTGGGTGGTACATGGGACTGTTTGTGGGAGTCCACAGGCGCCCATACCAGGTTTGAAACATCCAGGGTCAGTAAAGGACCTCTGTATTCAGGTCCACTGTTTAATCAGTGGTAAAAAAAATTCCAGTTTTCTGGAGAGTTGTGCTACCTTGTCGAAATGTGTTACACATTACACAATTACACAATCTTTATTTACCTAATCTTAATTACCTAATTTAATTTAGGTAGTGTCAGTCACACAGCTCCAGGGGCCTGGAGGTTGTGGGTTCGATTCCCGCTCCGGGTGACTGTCTGCGAGGAGTGTGGTGTGTTCTCCCTGTGTCTGCGTGGGTTCCTCCGGGTGACTGTCTGTGAGGTGTGTGGTGTGTTCTCCCTGTGTCCGCGTGGGTTTCTCCAGGTGACTGTCTGTGAGGTGTGTGGTGTGTTCTCCCTGTGTCCGCGTGGGTTCCTCCGGGTGACTGTCTGTGAGGTGTGTGGTGTGTTCTCCCTGTGTCCGCGTGGGTTCCTCCGGGTGACTGTCTGTGAGGTGTGTGGTGTGTTCTCCCTGTGTCCGCGTGGGTTCCTCCGGGTGACTGTCTGTGAGGTGTGTGGTGTGTTCTCCCTGTGTCCGCGTGGGTTCCTCCGGGTGACTGTCTGTGAGGTGTGTGGTGTGTTCTCCCTGTGTCCGCGTGGGTTCCTCCGGGTGACTGTCTGTGAGGTGTGTGGTGTGTTCTCCCTGTGTCCGCGTGGGTTCCTCCGGGTGACTGTCTGTGAGGAGTGTGGTGTGTTCTCCCTGTGTCCGCGTGGGTTCCTCCGGGTGACTGTCTGTGAGGAGTGTGGTGTGTTCTCCCTGTGTCCGCGTGGGTTTCCTCCGGGTGATTGTGAAGAGTGTGGTGTATTCTCCCTGTGTCTGCGTGGGGTTCCTCCGGGTGACTGTCTGTGAGGTGTGTGGTGTGTTCTCCCTGTGTCTGCGTGGGTTCCTCTGGGTGACTGTCTGTGAGGTGTGTGGTGTGTTCTCCCTGTGTCTGCGTGGGTTCCTCCGGGTGACTGTCTGTGAGGTGTGTGGTGTGTTCTCCCTGTGTCTGCGTGGGTTCCTCCGGGTGACTGTCTGTGAGGAGTGTGGTGTGTTCTCCCTGTGTCCGCGTGGGTTCCTCCGGGTGACTGTCTGTGAGGAGTGTGGTGTGTTCTCCCTGTGTCCGCGTGGGTTCCTCCGGGTGACTGTCTGTGAGGAGTGTGGTGTGTTCTCCTTGTGTCCGCGTGGGTTCCTCCGGGTGACTGTCTGTGAGGAGTGTGGTGTGTTCTCCCTGTGTCCGCGTGGGTTTCCTCCGGGTGACTGTCTGTGAGGTGTGTGGTGTGTTCTCCCTGTGTCCGCGTGGGTTCCTCCGGGTGACTGTCTGTGAGGAGTGTGGTGTGTTCTCCCTGTGTCCGCGTGGGTTCCTCCGGGTGACTGTCTGTGAGGAGTGTGGTGTGTTCTCCCTGTGTCCGCGTGGGTTTCCTCCGGGTGACTG
Organism: Hoplias malabaricus; assembly: GCF_029633855.1. Classification (NCBI taxonomy): domain Eukaryota; kingdom Metazoa; phylum Chordata; class Actinopteri; order Characiformes; family Erythrinidae; genus Hoplias; species Hoplias malabaricus. The sequence goes on from NC_089806.1 coordinate 9,238,330, forward strand.
TCTGTGAGGTGTGTGGTGTGTTCTCCCTGTGTCCGCGTGGGTTCCTCCGGGTGACTGTCTGTGAGGAGTGTGGTGTGTTCTCCTTGTGTCCGCGTGGGTTCCTCCGGGTGACTGTCTGTGAGGAGTGTGGTGTGTTCTCCCTGTGTCCGCGTGGGTTCCTCCGGGTGACTGTCTGTGAGGAGTGTGGTGTGTTCTCCCTGTGTCCGCGTGGGTTCCTCCGGGTGACTGTCTGTGAGGAGTGTGGTGTGTTCTCCCTGTGTCCGCGTGGGTTCCTCCGGGTGACTGTCTGTGAGGAGTGTGGTGTGTTCTCCCTGTGTCCGCGTGGGTTCCTCCGGGTGACTGTCTGTGAGGAGTGTGGTGTGTTCTCCCTGTGTCCGCGTGGGTTCCTCCGGGTGACTGTCTGTGAGGAGTGTGGTGTGTTCTCCCTGTGTCCGCGTGGGTTCCTCCGGGTGACTGTCTGTGAGGAGTGTGGTGTGTTCTCCCTGTGTCCGCGTGGGTTCCTCCGGGTGACTGTCTGTGAGGAGTGTGGTGTGTTCTCCCTGTGTCCGCGTGGGTTCCTCCGGGTGACTGTCTGTGAGGAGTGTGGTGTGTTCTCCCTGTGTCCGCGTGGGTTCCTCCGGGTGACTGTCTGTGAGGAGTGTGGTGTGTTCTCCCTGTGTCCGCGTGGGTTCCTCCGGGTGACTGTCTGTCAGGAGTGTGGTGTGTTCTCCCTGTGTCCGCGTGGGTTCCTCCGGGTGACTGTCTGTGAGGAGTGTGGTGTGTTCTCCCTGTGTCCGCGTGGGTTCCTCCGGGTGACTGTCTGTGAGGAGTGTGGTGTGTTCTCCCTGTGTCCGCGTGGGTTCCTCCGGGTGACTGTCTGTGAGGAGTGTGGTGTGTTCTCCCTGTGTCCGCGTGGGTTCCTCCGGGTGACTGTCTGTGAGGAGTGTGGTGTGTTCTCCCTGTGTCCGCGTGGGTTCCTCCGGGTGACTGTCTGTGAGGAGTGTGGTGTGTTCTCCCTGTGTCCGCGTGGGTTCCTCCGGGTGACTGTCTGTGAGGAGTGTGGTGTGTTCTCCCTGTGTCCGCGTGGGTTCCTCCGGGTGACTGTCTGTGAGGAGTGTGGTGTGTTCTCCCTGTGTCCGCGTGGGTTCCTCCGGGTGACTGTCTGTGAGGAGTGTGGTGTGTTCTCCCTGTGTCCGCGTGGGTTCCTCCGGGTGACTGTCTGTGAGGAGTGTGGTGTGTTCTCCCTGTGTCCGCGTGGGTTCCTCCGGGTGACTGTCTGTGAGGAGTGTGGTGTGTTCTCCCTGTGTCTGCGTGGGTTTCCTCCGGGTGACTGTCTGTGAGGTGTGTGGTGTGTTCTCCCTGTGTCTGCGTGGGTTCCTCCGGGTGACTGTCTGTGAGGAGTGTGGTGTGTTCTCTCTGTGTCTGCGTGGGTTTCCTCCGGGTGACTGTCTGTGAGGAGTGTGGTGTGTTCTCCCTGTGTCTGTGTGGGTTTCCTCCGGGTAACTGTCTGTGAGGAGTGTGGTGTGTTCTCCCTGTGTCTGCGTGGGTTTCCTCTGGGTGCTCCGGTTTCCTCCCACAGTCCAAAAACACACGTTGGTAGATGGATTGGTGACTCAAAAGTGTCCGTAGGTGTGAGTGTGTGCGTGAATGTGTGTGTGTTGCCCTGTGAAGGACTGGCGCCCCCTCCAGGGTGTATTCCCACCTTGCACCCAATGATTCCAGGTAGGCTCTGGACCCACCGCAACCCTGAACTGGATAAGGGCTACAGATAATGAATGAATGAAATGAATGGAGAGAATGATGGGCATGTATCTCTCACACTGCTTAACAACCCCTGGGTGTTCCAGCACTGTCCAAAAACACGTTAGTGAATGGAGTGGCTGTGGGAAACTGTCCGCAGGCGTGTAAACGACTGGGTGAGTGTGTGAAAGTGACTGGATGAGTGTGAGTGTCCACAGGGGGTGAGTGTGCGAAATTGTCCACAGAGAGTGTGAATGACTGGATGAGTGTGAGTGACTGGGTAAAAGTGTGGTGCCATGTACTAGAGCCCTCTCCAGGGTGTGTTCCCTGAAGACATTGTGTGGTCTCACGATTCACTACGACCCAGATCAGGAAGAACTGGTTACAGGACACAAAGGAATAAATATTGAATTATTGATATTGCTCCAAATAAAAAAGCTAACACAACTCCCAATACCTGTAGTGTTTCTTCTTATCACATATAGAGTGATTAAATGTATTTGCATACTTTGTATCGGATTGAAAATAAGTTAATTATATTGCTTTAGTTAGTATTGGATCGAGAGTAAGCAAACGGCATCGCCCAATCCTTCAGTTTTCCTCCTGAGCTGTAGGTGGCGGTATCGCCCTGAGAGCTGTAATCCTCCTACACTCACAGACAGGAGCGCAGAAGCAGCATAAACATCACCTACGAACAACACAGAAATACAATGAAGTTGGTGAGTTTTAATGCAGTTACACATTTATAACACACTCATATTTCTCTTTGGGAGCGATTAAAGGCTAAGAGTTTACAAACAAGCCTGGAAACTAGCTTAGAGGCTAATGGCTAACGCTGCTTCACAATAAGAGTCCGTCTCTGAGACACAGCAGGTTCCTTCAGTGTTAACTTTTCAGACATTTACGTTTCTGCTTGTAATAGGCGCATTTCTAAAGCAGAATGTGGTGCAAAACAAATATCCAATAAACGTTTACAAGTCACAGAACTAAATAAATAAATTACACTAATATACATTGTAATAAAATAAGGTAACGTTTCTGAATAAATGATGTTCTCCAGCTGCTGTGAGAAATCGACAATTCGGTTAATGTTTTTTATTTTTTTTAAATATATGGCTTTAACAGGTAGTTTGTCCCCCCACTGCTTTCTCTAATTTGATGAGATTCAGCCACATAGACCTTAGTGAGCTCAGGGACTGTTGTTAGATGATGGTTTCTGGATCATAAACATCGCCCCAACTGTCTGGAGAACCTCATCATCCCAGAGAACACAGATCCACTGCTCCAAAGCCCAGTGCTGAGATGGATTTGTACCCCTTCTAATGCACGCTTGACTTTTGACATGTTGGTCTTAGGCTCATGTGCAACTGCTCCAGTAGTGTTCCTTTTTGAACACGTGACAACTATCAGTGCACCTTAAATATCACACGTTACATGAGGTGTCTATGAACATTGGGACATAGAGCGTATTATGTTTTTTTTTCTATTGGCCAACAGAAACCATAAAAACGTACAGATTATTTTTTTTTTACATTGTTTGGGATAGGGGCAGCACGGTGCCTCAGCAGGTAGTGTCACAGTCACACAGCTCCAGAGTCCTGGGGTTGTGGGTTTGTGTCCCGCTCCGGGTGACTGTCTGTGAGGAGTGTGGTATCTTCTCCCTGTGTCTGCGTGGGTTCCCTCCGGGTGACTGTCTGTGAGGAGTGTGGTGTGTTCTCCCTGTGTCTGCGTGGGTTTCCTCCGGGTGACTGTCTGTAAGGAGTGTGGTGTGTTCTCCCTGTGTCTGCGTGGGTTTCCTCCGGGTGACTGTCTGTGAGGAGTGTGGTGTGTTCTCCCTGTGTCTGTGTGGGTTTCCTCCGGGTGACTGTCTGTGAGGAGTGTGGTGTGTTCTCCCTGTGTCTGTGTGGGTTTCCTCCGGCTGACTGTCTGTGAGGAGTGTGGTGTGTTCTCCCTGTGTCTGCGTGGGTTTCCTCCGGGTGCTCCGGTTTCCTCTCATGGTCCAAAAACACACGTTGGTAGGTGGATTGGCAACTCAAAAAAAAGTGTCCGTAGGTGTGAGTGAATGTGTGATTGTGTGTGTCGCCCTGTGAAGGACTGGCGCCCTCTCCAGGGTGTATTCCTGCCTTGCGCCCAATGATTCCAGGTAGGCTCTGGACCCACCGCGACCCTGAACTGGATAAGGGTTACAGATAATTAATGAAAGTTTGGGATAGGAACCAGACCTCAGTTTTAATGCTTCTAAAATCTCTTCACCGAAAGTCATTACATGAATTGATTATGGATACACTGCCTTCTGACAGATAAGTTTATTTACAATACATGCCTAGGTTTGACCTTAAATGGAAATATGGTAATACTTGGTAATATGTCAAGAAATTTTTTAAATATTTACTTGATTTACACAGATACCTGCAACCATGTTGTTTCTGTAGTGTTTATGTTGTGGATGTACAGACCTTTATTTAGTACTGAATGTGAATATTTTAAATGTTATTTACAGTGTACTCTTTATGTCATTTTAAAAAATAAAGCAAATGTGTTGTTAGAAGACGCTATTTATTAAAGATAGGCACTCGCTATCTCAACTAATATGAGGTCTTTCTTTTTCCAGTATTGTCTGTCTGGTCATCCAACACTGCCTTGCAATGTCCTCAAGTTTAAATCCACCACGATCATGTTGGACTGTGGGCTGGACACAACGTCTGCTCTGTATTTTCTCCCACTGCCTTTGGTGCACAGGTCAGTCCTGATCAGGATTGCTCACCATTTTAACAGAAGATTCAGTGCACTTTACTGTCCCCTCACTGAAATATTTCTTCAGCACAGTGTATCTGCTTTGCTACATACACAGGGAAAATAGTATGTAATGTAATGCCAACATTTAAAGCTTTACAGGCCGAGCTGTTGCTGTCTACCAACCTGAACCCACCCCGATACACAGTCCAGAGACACTGCACAGTTCCCTAGAATTTGTTATTGATTTTTTTAAATTGAAGCTTACATTGCCCATTGGTTAAACCTACATTTACGAGCATTTTAATAATGACTTTTTGTCATCTTTCAGTCCACGGCTGTCCAAACTCCCAGGCTGGGTCTCTAAGGACAGCGCAGTGAATCTGGAGAGAGTGGGTACATTCTATTTGGGCACTTATTGAATTGAAAGTGCATTAAAAATCAGACTTAATTTACTTTAATGTGTATTTGAATTGAATGCGCTGTCTTTGTTTTCTGTTCACTGTTGAAGGAGCTGAAGGAATGTGCTGGACGGGTTTTTGTGGACTCTCAGCCAGAGTTTTGTCTTCCTGAGGTGTGTGTCTGAACCCTGGAACGCTGTTGTTAACAGAACATTGTGGTCATCAGGATGGGAAAAAGAAGATGCTTTAGTTTGAGACCATTTTGCGGTTTATATTATTGTTTTGTGTTAATGTGTATTTTAACAGAGGGAGCTGCTTGACCTGTCCACTGTTGATGTTATTCTGATCTCTAATTACCACTGTATGATGGCTCTGCCGTACATCACTGAAAACACTGGCTTTTCAGGAACAGTCTACGCCACCGAACCCACTTTTCAGATCGGCAGGTAACTTGCTGCTAATTTCCCTACAGTTTTTATTAAAGGCTAAGCAGCAGCTCTATGAAAGTGTCAAACAAATAAATACAGTGGAATTTGAGTTCCTAACTTGTGTTTATTGATCGTCAGAAAACATGTTATTTCTTAGTAATTGAAGGAATAAGGTTTAAAAGACCGTTGGTCCCCCCCCCAACGGTGTTGGGAAACTCTAATAGGCGTCTTGCCTGTGACGTAGATGGTGGACAACAACTCTAGAAACTGCACTTAATTTAATGCAAAATGATGAAAAGGTGTGTTGTTTTTGACTGAAAATCCAGAAAATGGTCTAAATCTGTCCACTTTAAACGGGCACTTTGGAAAGGACCATCCGCTCACTCCGTTATCTGTAGCTCATTTCACTGGCGCTTTTCCAACAATATGGGCATGTAAGGACACCAACGAAAGGTGTTCAAGAGCCTCTGTAACATGGAGGTAAACAGGGTAAGGACACTCACTTCGCCTGTTTTAGTTGGTGTTAGTTAACGTTAGCTTGACTCGCTAAACTCGGTGCTCAGATTATACTCGGCTACGTAGCTGCATTACGGAGGTTTATAGTGTCGGATGAATTCGAGTTCGACTTCGATCACATTTACAAGAATAACGGTACCTCTACATTTGAGTTTAGCTTATTGATAGTCTATTGTCGTGAATAATGTTGGTTATTTAGCTAGATACTGTCATAACAGTCAGTCATAACGGTGTTTTACCGCGGCGTTGTTCAGCTGTTGTCCACCAGTGACGTCACGGTCGCGTTCGAGAATTTCCGTAGAGAGCTCGGGTTTAATAAAATTGTCAGTTTTAAAGCAGATTAAGCAGCTATTTTCATTTTAATTCATACTTATATCTGTCAGTAACTACAATAATGTGGAATATTCATGGAGGTCCATTAAGTGGTGCTTAGTCTTTAAGTCTGATATAAATAAAGAAACAAGGCTAGGTAAAATACATTCACTTGATGAGGCAGCAGTTACTGCTTTATTTCTTCACACATGGAGCACTAAACCAGTCAATTTGCCTCCTACTGAATCCAGTTGAAGTTATAAAACCCAGCACAGCAATCTTTTACAGCAGCACTCTCCATGGAATTAAATATCAAAACTCTCTACCATTACTATGTGGTGATAAAGTTAATGTACCGTAAAATATCAGCTCTGTAATAACCAGGTTAATGCTCAAAGGATTACATTAAAAGTAGAGAGAAGTTCATATTTCTGTTTCCTCAGACTGCTGATGGAGGAGCTGGTCACGTTCATGGAGAGAGTTCCAAAGGCTCAGTCTGCCACCTGCTGGAAGAACAAAGACATACAAAGGTAGCAAAACAGTGGGACTCCTGCATTATACTGAAAATGAGGAAAATGTCACTTTACAAGAGAAAGAAACATTATTCTTCATTTGTGATAGTGCTTAATGTAACCATATGCTTGTTTTTTATTGGAGTAATTTAGAATCAGTTCTGTTATTACATTCAATATGAGTTTTAACACAATACACACCGTAGAGCTGGTGATGTGTGTCTTGTTGTGTTTTTGTTGCCTATTCCAAAATGGAGAAAAAAAGGTTTAAATTTATTACAAATATCAACTTGTCTTTCCAGGATGCTCCCTGGCCCTTTGAAAGACGCAGTGGATGTTTGGTCGTGGAAGAGATGCTACGGCATGCAGGAGGTGAACTCTGCTCTCAGTAAAGTGCAGCTGGTGGGATACTCTCAGAAAGTGGTATGTCTTTGTCTTCAGATTATTCCTGTTTTAAATACAGAGCCCACATTATTAGAAACTCCTTGAATTACACAATGCATCATAAATAATATACACCTCATATAGTTCCACCTGGATTCTTAAGTCTGGGCTTTACTCTTTATCTCTCTCCCACTCTCAACTCTGTAGGAGCTGTTTGGTGCAGTTCAGGTTACTCCTCTGAGTTCTGGTTACTCTCTGGGTAGTTCCAACTGGATCATCCAGTCTCACTATGAGAAAGTGTCCTATGTGTCTGGATCGTCACTGCTGACTACACACCCTCAGGTCAGTCTGCACTCTGCAGACAGAAACCACCGCAACCAACTGAGTGTGCTTCTATGTTGTATCAGACCTTGTACAACATTCATTCATTCATTATCTGTAACCCTTATCCAGTTCAGGGTCGTGGTGGGTCCAGAGTTTACCTGGAATCATTAGGCGCAAGGCGGGAATACACCCTGGAGGGCGCCAGTCTTTCACAGGGCAACACACACACATTCACTCACACCTACGGACACTTTTGAGTCACCAATCCACCTACCAACGTGTGTTTTTGGACTGTGGGAGGAAACCAGAGCACCTGGAGGTAACCCACGCAGAAACAGGGAGAACACACCACACTCCTCACAGACAGTCACCCGGAGGAAACCCACGCAGACACAGAGAGAACACACCACACTCCTCACAGACAGTCACCCGGAGGAAACCCACGCAGACACAGGGAGAACACACCACACTCCTCACAGACAGTCAGCCGGAGGAAACCCACGCAGACACAGGGAGAACACACCACACTCCTCACAGACAGTCACCCGGAGGAAACCCACACATACACAGGGAGAACACACCACACTCCTCACAGACATTCACCCGGAGGAAACCCACGCAGACACGGAGAACACACCACACTCCTCACAGACAGTCACCCGGAGGAAACCCACGCAGACACAGAGAGAACACACCACACTCCTCACAGACAGTCACCCGGAGGAAACCCACGCAGACACAGAGAGAACACACCACACTCCTCACAGATAGTCACCCAGAGGAAACCCACGCAGACACAGAGAGAACACACCACACTCCTCACAGACAGTCACCCGGAGGAAACCCACGCAGACACAGGGAGAACACACCACACTCCTCACAGACAGTCACCCGGAGCGGGAATCGAACCCACAACCTCCAGGCCCCTGGAGCTGTGTGATTTGCGACACTAACCTGCTGCACCACTTTGCCGACCCCCCTGGTACGACAATGATGTGTTTTTCAAAAGATGCTGCTTTGAAGGATGACACAAGGTAATAATATTGTATAGGAAGGTCAGTGTAGCGTGTGGAGTCTTATTGGTGTCCAGGAGTGAGGTGCAGTAAATCCGAATGAGGTCACACTGAATGTGAATCAAAGTGGTCAGCCGGGCTCAGCATTAAAGCTGCTTCACTTGTTCAAGACACATTAAAGTGTGTTGAGCAATGGCTGATGAATTACATGTCCAGTCATGCCAGTAAATCTAGGAGGGAATGAAAGCATTACTTCTCGCTCTGACAGCTCTCTGAGAAAGGGATGGGCTACTTGCTGTGCATTAACACAGCACATACACTCATGTTGCACACACTCAGCGCGTGTTCGTATTTTGCTCTTCTGGTTGTAAGCCTCAGTACTCAAAGGGACTGTAGAATAATAATCAGTGCATCTGAAATCTAGACCTACATTTATTCCATACGTCGCAACAACACTGTATCGAGTTTCCAAACGTTTCTGATCACACACTTATGCTGTGTGTTTTGGATTATAGCTGATAGTTAACTGTGTTGTGTTCTGCAGCCCATGGACCAGAGCTCCCTGAAGAACAGCGATGTCCTGATCCTGACAGGATTGACCCAAATCCCCACCGCCAACCCAGACGGCATGCTGGGAGAATTCTGCAGCAATCTGGGTCAGCCAGTGAAAAACACTTTACATATTTCCTCCTCAACTCTAATGTGGTTGATCGGCCAAGACGTGTTTAGTGTCTCTATGTTTGCTTTTATAGTTTTACCTACTTGGTGTTAAGGAGACATTGTGTTATGGCATTCATCTTATAACATCTTCATCTAATACACAGTGTACGTGGATCATGTGATCATTAGGGACACAGGAAAGCATGTGCCAATACAATGTGAAGCTCTGGAGCAACTGCACATGAGCCCAACAACTTTACTTTCCCCCGTTACCTTTGCTGTTTATTTGTTTATTAGATTTGTATTTGTTTCTTTCCCTCAGCCATGACTATCCGAGCTGGGGGAAACGTACTGGTGCCGTGTTATTCGTCTGGAGTGATCTACGACCTGTTGGAGTGTCTCTACCAGTTCATGGACTCAGCAAATCTGGGAACCACTCCCTTTTACTTCATCTCCCCTGTGGCCAACAGCTCCCTTGAGTTTTCTCAGATATTTGCAGAGTGGTATGTACACCCACGTGTAGGAAAACCCATCTTCGTGATCGTGATTATGTACATTCATAGTGTATTGTAGCCTGTTAGAGCAACATGAAGTGAACAGTTTTCACAATTTCACTTTTATGGAAGAAAGCAACTTTCACTGTGCACCTCTCAGCACTGATCTCTTTGTTTCTTCAAGGTTGTGTCAGAATAAACAGTCCAAAGTTTACCTCCCTGAGCCTCCTTTCCCACATGCTGAGGTGAGTTATTATTGACGAGTCGGATCAATGAGTTTGATGCTGCTTTCAGAATCAGCAATATTTTCTGTAAACTGCTGCGGAGTCAGTTATTATGTACGTAGTATGTTTTTAGTAACTATGCACCAGTGTTATATTTCCTTGCTAATAACTCTAAAGAGAAATTAACTTTGTGTTGTAGTAAATAGTCAGTATCAGTGATATTTCCATTAATAACTTTTTTTCCTCAACGGGAAAATTAAAGGCACTGTATACGATTTCAATCCAATTCATTCATTCGTTCATTCATTATCTGTAAGCGCTTATGCACTTCAGGGTCACGGTGGGTCCAGAGCCTTTTTTTTGGGACACCCTGGAGGGGCGCCAGTCCATCACAAGGCAACCCATACACTCACACCTATGGACACTTTTGTGTCGCCAATCCACCTACCAACATGTGTTTTTGGACTGTGGGAGGAAACCGGAGCACCCGGAGGAAACCCACACAGGTTGTGGGTTCGATTCCCGCTCCGGGTGACTGTCTGTGAGGAGTGTGGTGTGTTCTCCCTGTGTCTGCGTGGGTTTTCACTATGTGACTTTCTGTGAGGAGTCTGGTGTGTTCTCCCTGTGTCTGTGTGGGTTTCCTCCGGGTGACTGTGAGGAGTTGGTGTGTTCTCCCTGTGTCTGCGTGGGTTTCCTCCGGGTGACTGTCTGTGATGAGTGTGGTGTGTTCTCCCTGTGTCTGCGTGGGTTTCCTCCGGGTGACTGTGAGGAGTTGGTGTGTTCTCCCTGTGTCTGCGTGGGTTTCCTCCGGGTGACTGTCTGTGAGGAGTGTGGTGTGTTCTCCCTGTGTCTGCGTGGGTTTCCTCCGGGTGACTGTCTGTGAGGAGTGTGGTGTGTCCTCCCTGTGTCTGCGTGGGTTTCCTCCGGGTGACTGTCTGTGATGAGTGTGGTGTGTTCTCCCTGTGTCTGCGTGGGTTTCCTCCGGGTGCTCCGGTTTCCTCCCACAGTCCAAAAACACACGTTGGTAGGTGGATTGGCGACTCAAAAGTGTCCGTAGGTGTGTGTGTGAGTGAATGTGTGTGTCTGTGTTGCCCTGTGAAGGACTGGCGCCCCCTCCAGGGTGTCCCAAAAAAGGCTCTGGACCCACCGTGACCCTGAACTGGATAAGGGTTACAGATAATGAATGAATGAATTGTATTTATGAATTGTATTAGCAATAAAATAGCTTCTCTCTTATTCAGGCTCTGGATTCTAACATATTTATTTTGGTGTCATTATTTTGTGGGGGGTGGGAGCTTCTGAAGGAGCACAGGAGGGAAGAGTATGTTTGTTTTGCTGTTGAGTCCAACTATAAACAGTCCTACAGAATCATATACAGCATCTTTAAAAATGTTCTCAATTACGTTTGAGGTGTGTAAAGGAAGTTGTCCTTTGTACATTCTTCCTCTGTATATTACTATATTGCAAGGTTGTTGAGTAGTGTAAATGTAAGTATTCCTACATGAAATATATATAATCTGCTAGCCCTATGTGCTTAAATCTTCACTCGCTAACGTGCTCTCCCACACACAGCTGATCCAGACCAATAAGCTGAAGCACTACCCAAGCATCCACGGCGAGTTCAGCATTGATTTCCGGCAGCCGTGTGTAGTTTTCACCGGACATCCATCACTGCGCTTCGGCGATGTAGTGCACTTCATGGAGCTGTGGGGAAAATCAAGCCTCAACACAATCATCTTCACTGGTTAGTACACACACACACACACACACACACACAGCTGTTGAACCAGCCCCACTTTACAAACCATTGAACTCTGTACAATGCGTCTCTTCAATCGCAGAGCTGGACTCAGGCACAAAGGCAAGGTTAAATTAAGCAAAACACACAAAATGAGTGCAATAAGAGAACCAATTAAATACAGAGAAAGCCAGAACAGAGAAGAAAGACATCTGAGTAAAAATGGCTAAAAACCAGAGGTTCTGCTCCTTGATCCTGAGCACTTGTGCTGAACTGAGCTGTTGCTCGTTCTTATTTAAAAGAACAGGTGCAGAAACCGGTTGCTCTGAACAGGGCTGTTTAGACAAGGAGACAACACTGCTGTGGTGTTTGATCCTTGTGGTATTTTGATCAATATCCCCTTTAAATGAAAATAATGAGTGTCTAGTACCGTTAAATGTCCAATCAACCAATTGATTTTCAGTCCTTGTATTTGCAGAGTACCTGTGACCTGTTTTGCTGTTATGGTCTATAAGCACAAACATCTTTATAGAACCTATGTGAAGCACAGGTGGCTGTTGTTTATTTGCTTTTGTGTAATGCTGGAGTCTGCTTGTTTGTTCTGAGCAGAGCCGGATTTCTCGTACCTGGACGCCCTGGCTCCCTACCAGCCTCTGGCCATGAAATGCGTTTACTGCCCCATCGACACACGCCTCAACTTCCACCAGGTGTCCAAACTTCTGAAGGAGGTTCAGGTACATGCTGTAATCCCGCTGCCATATGCTCTGAGCTTCTGACTCCAAAGGAAATCCACCTCAGGGTCACCTTGAGGTTCTTGTGATTTTCATATCCCATACATTACTGACAGTGATACATTTTGAAAGAGGGTCTGAACATATAAATCATCCATCCATCCATCCATTATCTGTAACCCTTATCCAGTTCAGGGTCGTGGTGGGTCCAGAGCCTACCTGGAATCATTGGGCGCAAGGCAGGAATACACCCTGGAGGGGGCGCCAGTCCTTCACAGAGCAACACACACATTCACTCACACTCATCAACCCACGCAGACACAGAGAGAACACACCACACTCCTCACAGACAGTCACCCGGAGGAAACCCACGCAGACACAGAGAGAACACACCACACTCCTCACAGACAGTCACCCGGAGGAAACCCACACAGACACAGAGAGAACACACCACACTCCTCACAGACAGTCACCCGGAGGAAACCCACGCAGACACAGAGAGAACACACCACACTCCTCACAGACAGTCACCCGGAGGAAACCCACACAGACACAGAGAGAACACACCACACTCCTCACAGACAGTCACCCGGAGGAAACCCACGCAGACACAAGGAGAACACATCACACTCCTCACAGACAGTCACCTGGAGTGGGAATCGAACCCACAACCTCCAGCATAAAATGAGACACTCTCTAGCAGCTGCACATGAGTTTAAAGTCACCACAATGAATGCCAAGAGTGGGTAGCAGGGTGCAACCTCCCCCAAGCACTGGGCTGTAGAGCTGTAAGAACTGTGTTTCTTTGAAATGGAAGTGATTCAGTAACATACAGTATTTTTGAGATGAGGTGAAGTGGCATTTGTACCTGATCTTACTAATGTTCTTGTGGATGAGTGCCTTCTAAATTGCTTTCCAGAACTGTAGAAGCTTTCACTGCAACAAAGGTGGGGGAGGCAATTCCCTACAACCACCATTGTTTTCAGGAGAAATGTCGGATGTGCTTGTATCTACAAACATGTGCTTATACACCACATGGCTGGTGTCTCATGTTTTATGTTTGTGTGACTCAGCCTCTTCATGTGGTGTGTCCGGAGCAGTACACACAGCCTCCTCCGTCTCAGTCTCATCGCTCTGATCTGATGCTGGAGCTGCAGCCTCCTCCAATGGCGTATCGCCGCTGTTCAGTCCTGGGTCTGCCTTTCCGTCGCAGATATGAACGCATTCAACTGCAGCCTGAGGTAAAGAAGGAACCCGGAGGGGGAGGGGGTGGGAGAGTGACTCCTAATGTGTAGTTCCTATCACTAATGGGACATGTCTAGTTGAAATGACCACATTTACTGTGGCACATGGCACAACTGAGACTGAGTCTGAGCATAAAGAAGCTCAAAACCAGGGCGGCTGAGTACTGTTAAAGCAGTTTGAAGGTTTTCGAAGGTTTGAGTTCCTTATAAAAGTGTGTAGGGAGTAATGTTGGAATGTTTTCATTGTCTAAACACACCTCTCTCGCTCTCTCTGTCTCTCATTCCCCTCTTTCTCTCCTCCTCTACTCCTCACAGCTTGCCAAAGCTCTGGTGCCCTCTGAGATTAAACCTGGCATCTCTGTGGCAACCGTGTCAGCAGTTTTGCAGTCCAAGGACAATAAGCACGTACTTCAGGTTTGTGTCCAACAGAGTGTAACGTCTTTGTTATATCTGGCAAATCTCTGCGTATTTCTTTCAAAAGCTTTTTATATAAAGGAAATTCCACTAATCGTCTTCACCAACGTCCTGCTTTATTCAGTCCTTGATTTATAAACACAGTCCCTAGTGTTTTAATATGAACTTCATACTAAGATTTCTTTCCAGTGGTGGTTATAGGAACCAGTAGCAGTCACAATGTCCACAACATACACATTTAATGTAGAACGTAGACGACAGGGCAGTAATGGTTTATGTCATAAATGTACATTAGGTGATTGCTACTTATTGCCTTAGGATGCCCAGCATGTAAATCCCTACCATGGATATATAGTTCAGAATACATTGTAAACCAAGGACTGATTTCAGAACTCTCATAAAATAAGGTCTCAGCAAGCAGGCAGTGTGCTCATAAACATTTCATGTAATAACTTTCTGTGAGGAGCTTTTAAAGGCATTACACTCCACAGAGGCCTTGACACCGCCGTAGTGAACACTTCACATCAGTTTTCCGAATTTCTCATCACGTACTGCACAATGACAGGTGCTTCTGCTGAGCAAGCTGTGTCGTGCCTGGTTTTCTCATTGGTGGTGTTAGTAGGTTTTTGGTTTATTGTCTTATATCATTTGTAATCTGTGGCAAATAAGAATGTGTCCTGGGATATTTCTTCATTCAGTACATTCATTCATTATCTGTAAGCGCTTCACCAGAAATCACTGGTCACAAGGTGGGAATACACCCTGGAGGGGGCGCCAGTCCTTCACAGGGCAACACACTCACACCTACTGACACTTTTTTTGAGTCGCCAATCCACCTACCAACGCGTGTTTTTGGACTGTGGGAGGAAACCGGAGCACCTGGAGGAAACCCACGCAGACACAGAGAGAACACACCAACTCCCCACAGACAGTCACCCAGAGGAAACCCACACAGACACAGAGAGAACACACCACACTCCTCACAGACAGTCACCCAGAGGAAACCCACGCAGACACAGGGAGAACACACCACACTCCTCACAGACAGTCACCCAGAGGAAACCCACGCAGACACAGGGAGAACACACCACACTCCGCACAGACAGTCACCCAGAGGAAACCCACACAGACACAGGGAGAACACACCACACTCCGCACAGACAGTCACCCAGAGGAAACCCACGCAGACACAGAGAGAACACACCACACTCCTCACAGACAGTCACCCAGAGGAAACCCACGCAGACACAGAGAGAACACACCACACTCCTCACAGACAGTCACCCGGAGGAAACCCAGGCAGACACAGGGAGAACACACCACACTCCTCACAGACAGTCACCCGGAGGAAACCCACACAGACACAGGGAGAACACACCACACTCCTCACAGACAGTCACCCGGAGGAAACCCACACAGACACAGGGAGAACACACCACACTCCTCACAGACAGTCACCCGGAGGAAACCCACACAGACACAGGGAGAAAACACCACACTCCTCACAGACAGTCACCCGGAGGAAACCCAGGCAGACACAGGGAGAACACACTACACTCCTCACAGACAGTCACCCGGAGGAAACCCACACAGACACAGAGAGAACACACCACACTCCTCACAGACAGTCACCCGGAGGAAACCCACACAGACACAGGGAGAACACACCACACTCCTCACAGACAGTCACCCGGAGGAAACCCACACAGACACAGGGAGAACACACCACACTCCTCACAGACAGTCACCCGGAGGAAACCCACGCAGACACAGGGAGAAAACACCACACTCCTCACAGACAGTCACCCGGAGCGGGAATCGAACCCACAACCTCCAGGCCCCTGGAGCTCTGTGACTGCGACACTAACCTGCTGCGCCCCCCCATTCAGTACAGCTGTTTATAAATCTTAATTCATGGGTGGCATGCTGAGGATGTAAATCATTTACACTGAAGCAAGCATGACTTCTCAATCATATTAAATCTCCCAGTAATGTCCTGAATATATATGACTGCTTAGTTAAAGTTTAAAACCTTACTTAAGTTGATAAGTTCTTTCTTCTTCTGAGAAAATTGTTCACAGCGAAGGATAATAATCAGGTCACGGAGTTGAACTCAAATTGTTTGTACGTGTGTGTATGTGTAAGAGGTCTACAAAGCTAGGACCAGCAATGGTTAGGATCAGGGTTATATTTAGAGCTCAGCATCACAGGATTGTGTTTGGGATTACTTGGATTGTAAGAAACGGAAAGTGCAACCGAAAGTCATCCTTGATCACACTCAGGAAATGGAGTCCATGTGCTATATACAAAATGGCTGTTACTTTTAAAAAGACATGTACATCTCCAGATATGAAAGAATCGTGGAAACCACTGCCTCTACATACAAACAGTTCGGAGCCTGTTTGTTGAAGATGCCTTTTCTGAGATGTCTTCCTGAAGCCCAGCTGACTTAATTATAGATGAGGAGTCTAAGACTGTGTTTCTGAGAGAAGTGGGTTGCTGTTGGCTCAACACATGAAGCTCACTGTACCAGGATCCTGAAGTATCTGCCACTTCTTCTATCCATCCGTTACGGTGGCTATAGATTTTCTCTGAACGTGCTTATCTTTTCGGAGCCTTGGTCATGTACAGACTGGTCAGTAGAGGTACTCAAATTTCTGAAATATGAGCAAGGGGTGGCATGGTGGTGCAGCAGGTTAGTGTCGCAGTCACACAGCTCCAGGCACCTGGAGGTTGTGGGTTCGATTCCCGCTCCGGGTGACTGTCTGTGAGGAGTGTGGTGTGTTCTCTGTGTCTGTGTGGGTTTCCTCCGGGTGACTGTCTGTGAGGAGTGTGGTGTGTTCTCTGTGTCTGTGTGGGTTTCCTCCGGGTGACTGTCTGTGAGGAGTGTGGTGTCTTCTCTGTGTCTGCATGGGTTTCCTCCAGGTGACTGTCTGTGAGGAGTTGCTGTGTTCTCCCTGTGTCTGTGTGGGTTTCCTCCGGGTGACTGTCTGTGAGGAGTGTGGTGTGTAGAGCACAGAAGTGAGGTCAATAGTCATCCAAATCTTATATAACTACATTCTCAAAACTTCTCTAACCTTGTTAAACCGCCTGGAGGACTTTATTAAGGCCATTCAGACTCGTGAATATAATTCAGGAAACAACAGCCCTCATTCACCAAAGATGCGTAAGGTCAAATCTGACTGTAAAACTGAAAATAACAGTAACACTAAAGTTCTGTTATTATTTATTATTATGTTTTTATTTTTCATATTACCAGTCATTGTTTTCCCCGTGTCTGCGTGGGTTTCCTCCGGGTGACTGTCTGTGAGGAGTTGCTGTGTTCTCCCCGTGTCCGCGTGGGTTTCCTCCGGGTGACTGTCTGTGAGGAGTTGCTGTGTTCTCCCCGTGTCCGCGTGGGTTTCCTCCGGGTGCTCCGGTTTCCTCCCACAGTCCAAAAACACACGTTGGTAGATGGATTGGCGGCTCAAAGGTGTCCATAGGTGTGAGTGTGTGAGTGAATGTGTGAGTGTGTGTGTTGCCTTGTGAAGGACTGGCGCCCCCTCCAGGGTGTATTCCTGCCTTGCGCCCAATGATTCCAGGTAGGCTCTGGACACACGTGACCCTGAACTGAATAAACGGTTACAGATAATGAATGAATATGAGCAAGACTACTTGCAATTTCTTTTCTTATTCCTCCATATGTGCAATAATCTGGATCAAGAGGTGTTGCATTTATCCATTAGTGCAGGGAGAAGGAGGGAGGAAAATGATCAACAAACTATTGCCAACGGATGTTTTATGGCCTAAATAAAGATGTTAAATGTGTGTTCAGCCAGTGCCCAAACCTGCTCCAGTCCCCCCAGTAAGAAGAGGAAGAGGCTGATGGAGGATGTTCCTGAGCTGCTGAGTCCCAAGCCCTTGCTGAGTGGAGCTGTGCCTCTGGAGGCTTTCCTGGCCTCACTGCAGAAGGTAACACACCCTTTTTCTTTGGGTCTTCCAGTTCATTAGGTGCACTGCATACTTCATGGAAACCTGCTCGTCCAGCTTTTCTTCAGTGATTAATGCTATGACAGAGTAGTTAGAGCTGTAAAGTGTTCCCATCACTGGGCCGTGGAGCAGGGGAGCTATGTTCTCTGGAGCGGTGTTTGTGATGCAGAACTAATCATCTGTCATCAGAACTTGTCCTCACTGACGTTTGTGTGGCTGCAAAACAATCGAAACCTGTAACTGGCCTTTGACCTTTCCTGTTTCATCATACGGCAGCATTTTGAACTGATTCTAAAGGTGCGAGGGACAGCTCTTTGTGTCTAAAAAAACATCAGGTTTTATTATTAATAAATGTGTTCTGAGGTGAAGGCATTCTGTGGGAAATTATACAGTGGCTGAAGACTCGGTCCCGTTGGTCCATCACATTCCACTCATTAAATTACAGCCTCCTCTGGTGAAACTCAATGCAGCCACGAACAAGCCTTATGTCTCTTGCTCCTCTCACAAATGCACTTTTACCATTGGGGATTTATGGTAGTTAAAAGGGAAGTGTCCAGTGCTGTTATAATACAGCTGTCAAAGCTGAACACTTCCTGGGTGCAAAACTGAATTTTGAAGTGAAACAAGATCACCGTTGTTTATTTTGTACACGGTTCTAAAGAGAAGCTGCAGGAAATGTCTCCACGTAGAACAAGAACACAGAGGAAATCGTGGCCAGTAAAATGTTTGTATATCACAAAAATGTCAAGTTTTCAGCTTTTTCTGGGAAGAAAAAAATTACACATTTTAATGTCCCTCTTTTATGTGTGAAAAGGTGTCTCGTCCTCCTTCTCTTTCTCTTTATCTGGTGTGCAGAATAATTATCTAGGCGTAATGAAATGCACCCGTGTGTCCTAGTGAATCGTACTATTTGAAACCGGCATGTCCTGGATAATGAGATAGAGGACACGCTATAAATCAAATCCTTTATTTGCAGGCTTTCGAGATCATCTTACTGAACAGATAAAAGGTCATGATTTTGATTAATATGTGATTAAACTCTGTAGGCCTATTGACTCAACCCTGTGTCATAGTCTGCCTTGTATAATTGCAGTAAGACATTTTATCCGTGTCCTGCAGGTTTAATTAAAGGCTCTGGAGGACGCTGTAGGTCAAGAGAAGCCTTGCAGTAATGGATCAGGTAGATTAGTGTCGGATACGCCGTGCTAAACGCTGCCTAGGACTTTGTATCTGTCGGCTTGTATGGTACTTGGAATGCAAAAATGCATCTGATTTTTTGAATTGTTTGTAGGAATTTAATTTGATTTTTCAAGGTTACTATTTAATTATCATTGACGGTATAGTAATATGTGATAATGATGATCTCATTTCGAATATTTCATATCATGTTACGCTTAAAAGGCATTTGTATATTTAGTGTAATTTTGTAAGTAATTCTGAATCATACCAGAACAATCATCACATCAAATTATTAAGAGGTCGTTTCTATGAAAATATTAACACACGACCAGTTGTGTCAGAATTCCGCAGAGTACCTTTAACATGGCCGACTGGCACAAGTGCAAAATCACTACTCAAAATGGTTCTGGAGCCAGCGGTGCCTTCAAGGCAGAAGGGAGGTAATTGGTGTCCAGCCAACAGGTGAGGATGATTGTGATTGGTTAAAACAGTGTCAGTGTTTTATTTTGCTGAATTGATAATAATGTAATTGTGTGCCTCTAAGGTAGCTGCTGAATTTTCTGTTGCCTCTGAGGCAGTTTCTGAAGACGTAGTTATGACTCCTGCCACAGAGGAAGCTTCTGAATGTTATTCAGTAAAATCCAGCGGCCTATGAGGCAGACTATAAAGAAGTGCATATCGCACTCTTGATTTATCATCACTGCTTCCGAAGAAGCTGCAGAATTACACAGTAATGCTCCGCTTCCTCAGAGGCAGCAGTCATGAGCTATTAGTGTCTAGGTGAAGCTTTACCACTTTTTGGTGCTTGAAAATACTGCAATGCATTTGTACCCCCTTTACATTCATCCCCGCCTGTTGCCTGGTAACCAGTTACTTTCTTCTGCCTTCAGAACTGTTTGGAGTAGTGATTTTGCACGCGTTTATTGTTATAGTTTGTTTAAGAAAACTTTAGCCCCTACTCGTCAAAGTTGCATAAAATTGAGTGCAGGTTTGATCTCCGATATATGAAGTCATCATTGTCTGATTTGTGAAACTTTCATTTAAAGTGGAAACGTGAATATTTGAAGGCAGTTAATGAATCAGCTTCAGTGTGTGAAATCAGGCTCCTGCCTTCCAGTGCCTCATTTACATGAATCAGAGCCTTCATACTGATGTTACTGTAGTGAGCCAGTGATTGATGGCATTCAGAAGGTTTTGACCCAGTAATTGGGGCCTGGATGATATGGCCAAATTTGTATCATGCAGTATTTCTAAATTTCAGTTGATATGATATAATTCAGATATTGACATATCGCTGTCAAACATGAACTTTGTGGCTTTGTCAATATTAATATTTTTAAACTAACTGTAAAATTGAGGGCAGTGGGCTGATGGCAGTGCTCTGTGATGATCGTCAGTCAGTGACCGATGCTGTGAATAGTGTATATTGAAATATTGAAAATGTGTTTAAAAATCATATCATTGTTACTGAAACATTTTATATTACGATATATATTGATATTGAAGTATTCATTCATTCATTATGTGTAAGCGCTTATCCAGTTCAGGGTCGCGGTGGGTCCAGAGCCTACCTGGATTCTTTGGGCGCAAGGCAGAAATACACCCTGGAGGGGGCGCCAGTCCTTCACAGGGCAACACACACACACACACTCTCACCTACGGACACTTTTGAGTCGTCAATCCACCTGTGTTTTTGGACTGTGGGAGGAAACCGGAGCACCCGGAGGAAACCGGAGCACCCGGAGGAAACCCACGCTGACACAGGGAGAACACACCACACTCCTCACAGACAGTCACCCGGAGGAAACCCACGCTGACACGGGGAGAACACACCACACTCCTCACAGACAGTCACCCGGAGGAAACCCACGCAGACACGGGGAGAACACACCACACTCCTCACAGACAGTCACCCGGAGGAAACCCACGCTGACACAGGGAGAACACACCACACTCCTCACAGACAGTCACCCGGAGGAAACCCACGCAGACACAGGGAGAACACACCACACTCCTCACAGACAGTCACCCGGAGGAAACCCACGCAGACACAGGGAGAACACACCACACTCCTCACAGACAGTCACCCGGAGGAAACCCACGCAGACACAGGGAGAACACACCACACTCCTCACAGACAGTCACCCGGAGGAAACCCACGCAGACACAGGGAGGGAGGAAACCCACGCAGACACAGGGAGAACACACCACACTCCTCACAGACAGTCACCCGGA